>NC_092093.1:24053295-24300795 GCF_045679555.1 Salvelinus alpinus | reverse complement strand
AAAGTTAAATTACTTACATTGTTAAAGTATGTATACATGTAACAAAAAATGGTGGTACCAACAGCAATAAGGCATCAAGACTAATAGTAGTAGTGGAAACGGATTACTATTAACAGCAACTACAACAACAATATTAATGAGAATAATAATACATTTAAGCAATAGTAGTAGGCCAGTCTCAGCATGACTGAGAAGCCACATGACATGGTATGAAAGCCAAAACCAAACCAAAATAGGGAATATTATTGACATTATATTGCACTTTTCACTGACTCTGTTCCTGAGGTTGTGGCAGGAGGACACACACCTCTCCCTCTTTGTCTCTCTGAGCTGTAGTAGCAGGCAGCACAGTAGCAGACTCTGTCCCTCCCCCTCCCTGGCAGGGTGATGTATGACTGGGCATGTTTGACGTCAGTCCCGGGACGGCGTCATAGACCTCCACGCTCACAGCCTTTTTTCCTTCTTTCATTCTCGGCTCTCTCTCTTTCCTGCTCTCGTTCTTTCTCTCTCTGGCTGTCATTCTCCTACTCTTTGTTCTCTCTCTCTTGCTGTTTTTCCATCTCCCTCTCTAAGTCTTTCTATTTGGTTCTCTCCTACTCTCCCTCTGTTTCTCATTCTCCCCCTCCCTGTCCTCTGTCTTTCTACCCGTATCACTAACCATTGCGTACACACATGCACGTGCACGCGCACACACACACACACACACACACACACACACACACACACACACACACACACACACACACACACACACACACACACACACACACACACACACACACACACACACACACACACACACACACACACACACACACACACACACACACACTCCCTGTGGTGCAATGTGTTTGTACGAAACAAATAAACGGTCTAGAAGATCCATCATTCTTTCAATTGGTGCTGTCAGGTGAAGAGCCAACACAGCAATTTTAATGCATCCACAGGGGCCAACCAAGGGCTGTCCCTGGGTTTTATTGACAGGGGCCAACCAAGTGACAGGGGCCAACCCTCCCGGGTAGCAACACTAAGCGTGGGGACTTATGAGAACCCATAAGAAACATAACAAATCTGTTGACTTTGAGGGCAAAAATAGCTTTTTTAAGTTTCATCTGACTTGACAAGACGCGGAATTGACCCAGTTTTCTTTCCTACCCTATCTCCATTCCTCTCTGTCTTTCTCTCTCTCTCTCTCTCTCTCTCTCTCTCTCTCTCTCTCTCTCTCTCTCTCTCTCTCTCTCTCTATGCTCTCCCTCTTTTCTTCACCCTGGATAATCTGTCCATTATGTGAGTTGGAGTGGTGGTGACAGGGACATCATACTGTGGAGAGTTAACACAGAGCAGCATGTGCATGGAGTTTAGTATGGCTGGGAATTGCCAGGGACCTCATGATACGATATTATCACAATACTTACAGAGGTAGGATCTTCATTTGTTGCAAACTGGTAGTGTATTCAAGGTTTAAAAAGGCTTATAAAGTTAGCAATTTCCACTTAAAAATGTCAGACTTGATTTGCACTAAGAAAATTGTATCAACCCTACAAAAAATTGAAATGAATTATAATCCACATAATTATTAACATTTCCTGTTGCTGCAGAATTATTTTCCTGCCGTAGCAAACAGGCTTAAATTGTAGATCCTACATTAGTAGGTGCCAAAGCTACTGTGTATGTATTGTGAATCGATACTGTGATTTGCAATTTTTATTGCAATTTGATTTTCCACAGATATTGCAGTGCTTTCGGAAAGTATTCAGACCCCTTGACTTTTTCCATATTTTGTTACATTACAGCCTTATTCTAAAATTGATGAAATTGTCCCCCCCCCCTCATCTATCTTCACACAATACCCCATAATGACTAAACAAAAATTGTTTTTTTTAAACATTTTTGCAAATGTATAAAAAAACAACAACTGAAATATCACATTTACATAAGTATTCAGACCCTTTACTCAGTACTTTGTTGAAGCACCTTTGGCAGCGATTATAGTGTCTAGTCTTCTTGAGTATAACGCTACAGGCTTGGCACACATGTATTTGGGAAGTTTCTCCCATTCTTCTCTGCAGATCCTATCAAGCTCTGTCAGGCTGGATGGGGAGCGTCGCTGTACAGCTATTTTCAGGTCTCTTCAGAGATGTTCGATCAGTTTCAAGACCGAGCTCTGGCTTGGCCACTCAAGGACATTCAGAGACTTTTCCCAAAGCCACTTCTGCGTTGTCTTGGCTATGTGCTTAGGGTTGTTGTCCTGTTGGAAGGTAAACATCAAATCAAATCAAATTGTATTGTTTACATACACATGGTTAGCAGATGTTATTGCGAGTGTAGAGAAATGCTTGTGCTTCTGGTTCTGACAGTGCAGCAATATCTAACATGTAATCTAACAATTCCACAACAACTACCTAATACACACAAATCTAAGTAAAGGAATGGAAATTGAATATATACATATAAATATATGGATGAGCAATGACAGAGCGGCATAGGCAAGATGCAATAGATGGTATAAAATACAATATATACATATGAGATGAGTGATGCAAGATATGTAAACATTATTAAAGTGGCATTATTAAAGTGACTAGTGATCCATTTATTAAAGTGGCAAATGATTTCAAGTCTGTATGTAGGCAGCAGCCTCTCTGTGTTCGTGATGGCTGTTTAACAGTCTGATGGCCTTGAGGTAGAAGCTGTTTTTCAGTCTCTCGGTCCCAGCTTTGATGCACCTGTACTGACCTCGCCTTCTGGATGGTAGCGGGGTGAACAGGCAGTGGCTAGGGTGAAGCATTGTCCTTGATTATCTTTTTGGCCTTCCTGTGACATCGGGTGCTGTATGTGTTCTGGAGAGCACGTAGTTTGCCCCTGGTGATGCGTTGTGCAGACCGCACTACCCTCTGGAGAGCCTTGCGGTTGTGGGCGGTGCAGTTGCCATACCAGGCCGCGATACAGCGTGACAGGATGCTCTCAATTATGCATCTGTAAAAGTTTTAGGGTTTTAGGTGACAAGCCAAATTTCTTCAGCCTCCTGAGGTTGAAGAGTCGCTGTTGCCTTGGCCCGAGTCTGTGTTCCTGAGCGCTCTGAAGTAGAATTTCATCAAGGATCTCTCTGTACTTTGCTCCGTTCATCTTTCCCTCGATCCTGACTTGTCCCCCAGTACCTGCCGCTGAAAAACATCCCCACAGCATGATGATACCACCACCATTCTTCACCATAGAGATGATGTCAGGTTTCCTCCAGATGTGACGCTTGGCATTCAGACAAAGAGTTCAATCTTGGTTTCATTACACCAGAGTATCTTCTTTCTCATGGTCTGAAAGTCCTTTAGGTGCCATTTGGCAAACTCCAAGCGGGCTGTCGTGTGCTTTTTACTGAGGACCAACTCCCGTCTGGCCACTCTATAATAAAGGCCTGATTGGTGGAGTGCTGCAGAGATGGTTGTCCTTTCAGAAGGTTCTCCAATCTCCACAGAGGAACTCTGGAGCTCTGTCAGAATGACAATCAGGTTGTTGGTCACCTCCCTGACCAAGGCCCTTCTCCCCCGATTGCTCAGTTTGGCCGGGCGGCCAGCTCTAGGAAGAGTCTTGGCGCCTCCAGACTTTTTCAATTTAAGAAGGATGGAGGCTACTGTGTTCTTGGGGACCTTCAATGCTGCAGACACAATCCTGTCTCTGAGCTCTATGGACAATTCCTTCGACCTCATGGCTTGGTTTTTGCTCTGACATGCACTGTCAACTGTGGGACCTTATATAGACAGGTGTGTGCCTTTCCAAATCATGTCCAATCAATTGAATTTACCACAGGTGGACTCCAATCAAGTTGTAGAAACATCAAGTTGTAGATGCACCTGAGCTACATTTTGAGTGTCATAGTAAAGGGTCTGAATACTTATGTAAATTATTTTCTAAAAAGCTGTTTTCACTTTGTCGTTATGGGGTATTGTGAGTAAAATAAGGCTGTAACGTAACGTAACAAAATGTGGAAAAAGGGAAGGGGTCTGAAGGCTTCCAGAATGCACTGTATGTTTGCTGCAGAGAGAAAAGAGAGCATGACAAAATTAGTTTTGATCAGTCATGGAAATAAAAGTGCTGGAAACATGTTTACTCACAATAAAAAAATAAGATAGAGAACAAACTACAGGATAAAAAATAACAGAGTACAGCCAACTGGCGCTAGCTACTACCTCACAAAAAATAGTTGGCGTCAAAGTATCGATTATAATATCGTCCAATATAATATTGCGATATGTTTAATCTCTAACCAAACAGAGAATACAATTTTAAGGTTTATGTTTTAGATTTGATACTCCAGTACCATCTGTATTTGGTTTTGTGCTTATATTTGAGACAGAGCACAACCCCCAAAAAGGTAAATGGTATCTTCCAAGGGCATATTCTTTTGATCTGAACATGTGCTTTTGAAGGACACCATTTACCTTTCTCAGATGTGAAACATTCAACATACTGTCTTACTTTTGTTGCTTTTTAAGACAAAAAGTTCACTCTCACAAAAGTGTTTAATGTCCACTATTTTCTGACCATGGTTTGATGTCATTGTACAGCCAACCGTTTTCATGACGCAGTCTGTCTGTGTCCTTTTCGATAATATGCTTTCTTAGAGAAAGGCAGCGAGAACAGTTTGAAAAGCACAACCTTAAATCTTGCCCTTTTTTCAGGGTCAAAATATTTGGTTGCAAGCAACCCGGGGAATTTGTTTTCAAGTAAATAACTTATAGTTCTCATCCTGGACTAAAGCTTCCAGATCATTCTACTGTTCTCATCCTGGACTAAAGCTTCCAGATCATTCTACTGTTCTCATCCTGGACTAAAGCATCCGGATCATTCTACTGTTCTCATCCTGGACTAAAGCATCCAGATCATTCTACTGGTCTCATCCTGGACTAAAGCATCCGGATCATTCTACTGTTCTCATCCTGGACTAAAGCATCCGGATCATTCTACTGTTCTCATCCTGGACTAAAGCATCCAGATCATTCTACTGTTCTCATCCTGGACTAAAGCATCCAGATCATTCTACTGTTCTCATCCTGGACTAAAGCATCCAGATCATTCTACTGTTCTCATCCTGGACTAAAGCATCCAGATCATTCTACTGTTCTCATCCTGGACTAAAGCATCCAGATCATTCTACTGTTCTCATCCTGGACTAAAGCATCCAGATCATTCTACTGTTCTCATCCTGGACTAAAGCATCCGGATCATTCTACTGTTCTCATCCTGGACTAAAGCATCCAGATCATTCTACTGTTCTCATCCTGGACTAAAGCATCCAGATCATTCTACTGTTCTCATCCTGGACTAAAGCTTCCAGATCATTCTACTGTTCTCATCCTGGACTAAAGCATCCGGATCATTCTACTGTTCTCATCCTGGACTAAAGCATCCAGATCATTCTACTGTTCTCATCCTGGACTAAAGCATCCGGATCATTCTACTGTTCTCATCCTGGACTAAAGCATCCAGATCATTCTACTGTTCTCATCCTGGACTAAAGCATCCAGATCATTCTACTGTTCTCATCCTGGACTAAAGCATCCAGATCCTTCTACTGTTCTCATCCTGGACTAAAGCATCCAGATCCTTCTACTGTTCTCATCCTGGACTAAAGCATCCAGATCATTCTACTGTTCTCATCCTGGACTAAAGCATCCAGATCATTCTACTGTTCTCATCCTGGACTAAAGCATCCAGATCATTCTACTGTTCTTATCCTGGACTAATACATCCAGATTATTCTACTGATTCTACCCTGCAGGGGTCTCTGTCTCTCCCCCTTTTCTGTCCCTCTCACTCAAATTTTTTGGGGATATGTGTGAGAGAGCAAGGAGGCTCTGTGTATGCGTATGTGTGATGTACAGTGTTTGTATTAGTGAACCGGATGAGTGATGTGTGTGTGTGTGTGTGTGTGTGTATGTGATGACGTGTGTAAGCGTGTGGTCATATGTTCTGTTCTGGTGCAGGTAAGGGTGTGGTTTAGTGTTGCCCTTATCAGTTTATACAATTATATTCCTGCCTATAGCAGCCTGTGATGCAAGAGATTTTAGCGGGCTATTTTAGCTGAAAATGTTAGCTGGATGCTCTACTTGCTTGTTTTTCTCCTCTCTGGTTGTCATGTGTTACGCCTAACTCCTCTCTTCCACTGTCTGCACAGGAATTATTGGTAGGATAAATAAGCATCATCAGTGAGCTCACTCATACAGGCCTTCATCAGAGGAAGCTCTTTATTTTCAATCTTTCCCCTTCTCTCTCTCTCTCTCTCTCTCTCTCTCTCTCTCTCTCTCTCTCTCTCTCTCTCTCTCTCTCTCTCTCTCTCTCTCTCTCTCTCTCTCTCTCACTCTCTCTCTCTGTATGTCTGGATATCTCTCTCCTCCTCCTCCTCCTCCATCCATCCATCCATCGCTCCCTTTCTTGCACCCACACATGCGTGCACTCTCTCCCACTTCCTTCTCCCCCATTCTTCATTTTCCCCTCTCTCTCCATCTCCCTCTCTGTCTCTCTCTAGGTCGGAGGGAGATGTCATTCTGTTGTGTTGTTTGTTTCTCTGCAGCTCCAGATGATCTTCCTTTGTCTTTTATTTTAATATTTATTTTCTCCATGTACACATCATATCTCTCCAGAAAACAACTTGCAAGGGTAGACATACTGTGGTGTATTATATAGGAAATGCCTAGCTATATCTTCAAGGTAGATAGACAACCGTACTTTGGTGTTTACTGTGGGTGAACAGTCGAATTGCTCTCATCTGTCCATTGCTCAGTCATGACAGAAAATCTGAGCAAGACGCAGGCTGTTCTGTTTCAAGCCCATCTAAGGACTGGAACCTATGGGAACCAAAGAATTTCCATGTTGTTCACTGCAGGTTAGCGTTGGCTGGTAAGCAGGGATGTCTGTCACCTTGACATGTCTTTGTTGATCTGTGTCTGTCCCTATCAAGTGAATAATGAAAGATTAAGAATATATTATTCTGTAAATATTGTGTGGTTCTATCTCCTTTATTACCCCTTCCACCTTCTTTTCCATTGGTTGATTCCTTGACGGAGAGCCTATCAGGTTTGGTCGTCCAGGTGTGGAGTGCTACTGTCAACATGAGAGTGGAGCAGCCGTCATCTCGCTACAGTTTCTCATCAATGAGGTGAGTGATGTGGAGAGAAATACATACCACACCCACCACCAGACCTCCTCTACTGACACGGTCTCTCTCTCTCTCGCTCTCAACCTTCCAAAGTTCAAACCCTTCTCTATTTCCTTTCCTCTCCCCCGACTCCAAAACATCTCAAACACTTCTGTAGTGTGTGTGTGTGTGTGTGTGTGTGTGTGTGTGTGTGTGTGTGTGTGTGTGTGTGTGTGTGTGTGTGTGTGTGTGTGTGTGTGTGTGTGTGTGTGTGTGTGTGTGTGTGTGTGTGTGTGTGTGTGTGTGTGTGTGTGTGTGTGTGCATGTCTTTGTGACACAGCAGCTGCATTACACGTTCTAGGAGCTCTCTCACTTTCTGCTTGAAATTCAGCCTCTCTCACCAGGGGATTGAGAACACCATTGCAAGCTTGATTAGCTGTGTGTAAATGCTGTCTTCTTCATCCCTGCCACAGGGGGCGCTGGTGAGTGCTCTGGCAGACGACAGCGTGCACCTCTGGAACCTGAGGCAGAGGAGGCCCGCCATCCTCCACTCACTCAAGTTCAACAGAGAGAGGTAAGAAACCTAGAACCTTGTAGGTTTCTCTTTCTCGCCCCGCATTCGCTTTCTCTCTTTCTCCCTCTCTCTTTATCTCTCTCTCACTCCCTGGCTCTCTTTCTCTCTTTCTCCCTCTCTCTTTATCTCTCTATCACTCCCTGGCTCTCTTTCTCCCTCTCTCTTTATCTCTCTCTCACTCCCTGGCTCTCTTTCTCCCTCTCTCTTTATCTCTCTCTCACTCCCTGGCTCTCTTTCTCCCTCTCTCTTTATCTCTCTCTCACTCCCTGGCTCTCTTTCTCTCTTTCTCCCTCTCTCTTTATCTCTCTCTCACTCCCTGGCTCTCTTTCTCTCTTTCTCCCTCTCTCTTTATCTCTCTATCACTCCCTGGCTCTCTTTCTCCCTCTCTCTTTATCTCTCTCTCACTCCCTGGCTCTCTTTCTCCCTCTCTCTTTATCTCTCTCTCACTCCCTGGCTCTCTTTCTCCCTCTCTCTTTATCTCTCTCTCACTCCCTGGCTCTCTTTCTCTCTTTCTCCCTCTCTCTTTATCTCTCTCTCACTCCCTGGCTCTCTTTCTCCCTCTCTCTTTATCTCTCTCTCACTCCCTGGCTCTCTTTCTCTCGCTCTCTCTCTGATTATGTCTTTCTCAATTTCTGCTTTAACTGCAGCATACTGCAGATGACAACAGCAGACAGTTCAGTAGCGTGTTGCGTGCCCCTGCCTATTCACTGGCAGTGGTTCTTCTGTATATAAATTGAAGAAGTATCATATGGCAGATGTGTGTAGAGGTGTCTGTCAGTCTTGTCCAGCCCCAGGGTGACACCTTTACACCTGATGTTCCTCTTTCATCCTCCCTCCATCCTTCTCCCCCTCTCCTTCTTTCCAACCCAACAACTACACGCACACACACACACAAACACACAAACACACACACATACACACAGACATGCATGCACAACATCCACATGTAACAACACACTCTCACACACTGAATCTTATAATAATTATGCAATTCATACAATTATTCGAGAACATTTCAGATCAGTTGTTTTTGCTATTACTATATTTTGACTCAGTACGTTTGAAGTCAAATAGCAAGTTATTGTAGTGGAGAATCACCTCACCTCAAGTGGGAGTGATCAACTGTCTCCTCCAATTACAGACACAGGGTCTACCCATCAGAGCAAATCACGGTGTTCATTTCATGATCCATCAGTCTAATATGGGAAGGGGTTAACCGTCAGAGCGCATCAGCTGTGCCACTGCTGATGCGACGGACAGGTGGCCGGCAGTGTCTGAATGTGTTCCTGCCGAGTGTTTGACATTTAGAGAGCGTGGCTCTCGAATAGTGACGTGTATTCATGGATGCCAAGGGAAGCCAGGCTTCAACCAAAAATGTATACGAAAAAAAACATAAAATAATTTATTTTGTCTCTCTGTGTTTCATAACTGTCTTTCTATTCACAAGAGGCTGAATGTATCACACAGGAGAAAGCATCCGAGCGAGCAAAACGGCACCCCTCTGTCTCTGTACGTGTAGCCCATCTATCTGATGCTTTCTGGTCAAAAAGAGTATGATATTGTTGAAGCCCATAGCATTGTTGAAGCCAGCAAGCATTGGCCTCCCTTGATAAGAAATGTGTTGCTTTTTAGCTATTTTCATTTAGACTTGATGGTGTGTTTTGGATCATCAAATCAAATCAAATTTATTTATATAGCCCTTCTTACATCAGCTGATATCTCAAAGTGCTGTACAGAAACCCAGCCTAAAACCCTAAACAGCAAGCAATGCAGGTGTAGAAGCACGGTGGCTAGGAAAAACTCCCTAGAAAGGCCAATACATAGGAAGAAACCTAGAGAGGAACCAGGCTATGAGGGGTGGCCAGTCCTCTTCTGGCTGTGCCGGGTGGAGATTATAACAGAACATGGCCAAGATGCTCAAATGTTCATAAATAACCAGCATGGTCAAATAATAATAATCACAGTAGTTGTCGAGGGTGCAACAAGTCAGAACCTCAGCAGTAAATGTCAGTTGGCTTTTCATAGCCGATCATTGAGAGTATCTCTACCGCTCCTGCTGTCTCTAGAGTGTTGAAAACAGCAGGTGTGGCACAGGTAGCACGTCCGGTGAACAGGTCAGGGTTCCATAGCCGCAGGCAGAACAGTTGAAACTGGAGCAGCAGCACGGCCAGGTGGACTGGGGACAGCAAGGAGTCATCATGCCAGGTAGTCCTGAGGCATGGTCCTAGGGCTCAGGTCCTCAGAGAGAGAGAGAGAGAAAGAAAGAAAGAAAGAAAGAAAGAAAGAAAGAAAGAAAGAAAGAAAGAAAGAAAGAAAGAGAAAGAGAGAATTAGAGAGAGCATACTTAAATTCACACAGGACACAGGATAAGACAGGAGAAGTACTCCAGATATAACAGACTAACCCTAGCCCCCCGACACATAAACTACTGCAGCATAAATACTGGAGGCTGAGACAGGAGGGGTCAGGAGACACTGTGGCCCCATCCGATGATACCCCCGGACAGGGCCAAACAGGCAGGATATAACCCCACCCACTTTGCTAAAGCACAGCCCCCACACCACTAGAGGGATATCTTCAACCACCAACTTACCATCCTGAGACAAGGCCGAGTATAGCCCACAAAGATCTCCGCCACGGCACAACCCAAGGGGGGGCGCCAACCCAACCCAAACAGGAAGATCACGTCAGCGATCATTTTCTTGCTGCATGACCCAGCTATGCTTCAGCTTCAGCTCACATATGGATGGCCTGACATTCTTCTGTAGAATTCTCTGATACAGAGCAAAATTCATGGTTCCTTCTATTAAGGCAAGCCGTCCAGGTCCTGAGGCAGCAAAGCATCCCAAAACCATCACACTACCACTACCATGCTTGACCGTTGGTATAAGGTTCTTACTGTGGAATGCAGTGTTTGGTTTTTCCCAGACGTAATGGGACCCATGTTGTCCAAAAAGTTATACTTTTGACCCATCTGTCCATAGAACATTCTTCCAAGAGTCTTGATGATCATGCAGGTTCCAGGTGTTTTTTTGCAAACTTGGGTTAACTGCTTGAAAACCCATAAATGTCGCTGAGTTAAAGCAGTTCTGGATACAAGAGTGGGCCAAAATTCCTCCACCGTGATATGAGAGACTGATCAATAACTGCAAGAAGCATTTGGTTGCAGTTATTGCAGCTAAAGGTGGCACAACCAGTTATTGAGTGTAAGAGGGCAATTACTTTTCACACAGGGAAATTGGGTGTTGCATAACTTTGATAATTAAATATATAAAATAAGTATCAATTTGTAATTTTTTGGGGCAAACTCTGGTTCCCTTTATCTAAAATGAGGTTTTGGTTGATAACATTAAAATCAAATCAAATCAAATTGTAGTTTGTAGTGCTTTCGCTGAAAAGCCTATTTGAAATCAGACACTTTGGTGGGATTAACAACAAGATTACCTTTAAAATGATATAAGACACATGAATGTCTGAGGAATTTTAATTATGAGATTTCTGTTTTTTGAATTTGGCGCCCTGCACTGTCACTGGCTGCTGTCATATCGATCCCGGTGACGGGATTGCAGCCATAGGAAGTTAACTTAATCCCACCAAAGTGTCCGATTTCAAATATGCTTTTCAGCGAGAGCACTACAAACGATTATGTTAGGTCACCACAAAACCACAATAAGCACAGCCATTTTTCCAGCGAAAGATAGCTTTCACAAAAAGCAGAAATAGAGATAAAATTAATCACTAACCTTTGATTATCTTCATCAGATGACACTCATAGGACTTCATGTTACACAATACATGCATGTTTTGTTTGATAAAGTTTATATTTATATCAAAAAATCTGAGTTTACATTGGCGCGTTACATTCACTAGTTCCAAAAACATAAAGTGATTTTGCATAGCCACATCGTTTCAACAGAAACACTCATCATAAATGTAGATGTTACAAGTTATACACATGGAATTATAGATATACCTCTCCTTAATGCAACCGCTGTGTCAGATTTCAATAAAACTTTACGGAAAAATAAACCATGCAATAATCTGAGACGGAGCTCAGAACAATAGCCAAATTAGCCGCCATGTTGGACTCAACAGAAACCAGAAAATACATGATAAATGTTTCCTTACCTTTGATGAACTTCATCAGAATGCAGTCCTAGGAATCCCAGGTCCACAATAAATGCTTGATTTGTTTGATAATGTCCATTCTTTATGTCCAATTAGCTACTTTCGAATTGTTTACCAAACGCGCTAACCAAAGTCACAAAGCACGTCCACTATAACGTAACGAAATGTCCAAAAGTTCCGTAACAGTCAGTAGAAACATGTCAAACGATGTACTGAATCAATCTTTAGAATGTTGTTAACATACATCTTGAATAACGTTCCAACCGGAGAATTACATTGACTTCAGTTGACCGATGGAACGGAGCTCCCTCTCACGTGAACGCGCCAGTTCAATGCGTGGGCACCTCATGGCAGTGATTACTCATTCCTGTCTCCTTCGGCCCCCCTTCACATTAGAGTCATCAGACAGAAGTTCTATTGACTGTTGACATCTAGTGGAAGCCGTAGGAAGTGAAAACTCATCCATATCTCGCTGTAATTTCAATGAGAGCTTGGTTGAAAATCTGGCACCCCCAGAAAATATCCAAACAGAAAGTGGAACTTCTCAGGTTTTTGCCTGCCATATGAGTTCTGTTATACTCACAGACATAATTCAAACCATTTAAGAAACTTCAGAGTGTTTTCTATCCAATACTAATAATAATATGCATATATTAGCAACTATGACATAGGAGCAGGCTGTTTACTCTGGGCACCTCTGTGCACCTTTCATCCAAGCTACTCAATACTGCCCCTTCAGCCATAAGAAGTTAAAGTCCCCGCCACCTCTGGGTGAACGCTTTCTTGTTTGCTTACAGCTTATTCAATTCTGTCTTTGTGCCAGCCTCTGACCGTGGTGATATGTAAACAGCTCCAAAGAATACAGATGAAAACTCTCTCAGTAGGTAGTGTGGTCTTCAGCTTATCATGAGATACTCTACCTCAGGCGAGCAATAGCTCGAGACTTCCTTAGATATCGTGCACCAGCTGTTGTTTACAAAAATACATAGACCGCCGCCACTTGTCTTACCAGACGCCGCTGTTCTATCCTGCCAGTACATCGTATAACCAGCCAGCTGTATGTTGATATTGTCGTCGTTCAGCCACGACTCCGTGAAGCATAAGATTTTCCATTCCTTGTCAAAATTTTGGAAAATCAGAAAGGAGGCAAACACTTTTTCACGTCACTGTATATCACCGTGGCAAGGCATATGAACTAACGAGTTATAGAGCAAACAACGCAATTATCACAACACATAGGTTGTAATATGGCTTTTTTTCCCTGGTTTGTTTTCTCCAGTGATTTTAGCTACGCACCGCTACTGCTCTTGAATGCAGCCTGCCTGCCTCCCTGCCTCCCTGAGCAACAAGAGTGAACTCAACAGACAATATCACACAGAGCTGAGGAGAGGATGGGGTGAGGTTGAGGACGGGAAGAAGGGAGACTCAAAATATCTTCCTTTCCACACATACAACCTCTCACGTAGTTTACCATTCATTTCCATGTACCCTCCCTCCCTCTCTGAGTTTCCTCGAACAGTGTTTTCCGTTAAATACAGCTCACTTCAGCCTCAGTGTGTAAGGCCAGTGAAGACAAGGTGGCCATTTTTCCTGTCAACAAACTGACAGAGATCTCACTAGAACTGTCACAACATTCTAGAACACTTGAGAACAGAACAGGCTGTGAGACCGAACCAAAGCAAAGCCTTATTTACCCCAATACTTACTCTGTCACCAAAATTTGGAAATACCTGTTTGATACTGTTTGATAGTCCACTTATCAAACTTCTAAGTGACACTGAAGAGAGGTTACTTTATGTTGCTGATCGCTGTATAGTTGGGGTTAAACAAATTAGGAAAGTGTCAGTAGAAGTCTGCTTGGCTGAACGTCAGTCACGGTTAATAACGCTCCGGCTAGTAGCAACGTTTCTGGTTGGCACAGATCTAAGATCAGCTTAGCCTCACCCAATGTTAAACTATAATTAACTGCTCTTCAGGATTAGAGAAACTTTCAAACGCTCCCCCTTCATATCCTTCCTCATCTCCTTCATCATCTCCTTTGTCATCTCCATAATCTCCTTGTCTCCTCTCCTTCACCACAGCTGATCAGAAAGGAGCTGATGTGTTGCAGAAAGCCCTCCCAGCCATCACCTTGACTGATCCAGTCCCACTAAATCATTGGAGAGGAGGAGAGAGAAAGTCCTGTTGGAGTGGCGTTGTGGCTGAGTCAGTGGGTTAGTGAGAAGGGCTGGAGAAAAGAAGAGGTGGAGAGGAGAAGGGAGGATGAGAGCTGAGGAGTAGGGAGGAGAGGAGAGCAGAGGAGAGGAAAAGAAGGGAGAGGGGAGGGGAGGAAAGGAAAGGAGAAAGAGGAGATGATATGATAGGAAAGAAGAGGAGATGGGATGAGAGGAGATTATTTAAAAGAAATAAGACAAGAGTAAAGGAGAAGAAAGTAGAGAAGCTAAGAAATCTTGCCTAGTCATTGTGGCGGTGGGGGACTGCAAATGCAGGCTTTTTAAGCATTTGTTTTACTCCATCGTCATCACAGGCTGAGTAAGATGAAGCTGATGTCATACAAGTACATTCTCTCCACAAACAGAACCCCAACCACAGGACATACTGGAGGCACAAATATCCACTGCGTTTGTAGTTCCCTAGAATCCCATTGGACTGGGTTAGTATATGGTAGAGAGTGGATAATCACATTTGTTTGGTCTGGGTTCAGTGTAGGCTGAGCCAGTTAGTTCAAAGCTGATCTGAGAGCATGACCAATTAGAGGGCAGCCCACACAGCCCACATCTAAAAGAAAGGGGACAGAGGACTTAATTGACCAGATACTTTTTAATAATGCAGCCCACACACCACACACATGCACACACACACACATATATACACACACACACAGACACACACACATGCACTCTCCGACCACTCAAACACTTCACTTCCCAAGTGGCTATCACGTTGCCTCTCATTTAATTTCTATTTTCTTCATTTTTTTCATCCCTTCTTTCCTGGGAGGAGATGAAGTGAGGGACATTGGGCTGAGTTATGTAAAAGAAGGAGGAGAGATATTTTTAGGATGTGCATTCCCCAGTTCCAAACGGATTCTCCTATATTTTTTAATATATGAAATATAGGAAATGACATCATACAGTACATAACCATTGGCAACCTCAGAATGTGTCAGATCATGTTTCATCGTTTTTAAATAGTTGATCAAAAAAATCTATCATCTTGGCACTGTAGATTATCATTGCTTAGGAAATGTGTTCGGCCTGCAACCTCAATTCTTGGGATGTGTCGTGACCACTTAAAGTTGGGATCATCCTAGAGAAGCGTCTTCTCCTTTTCACACAGTTCTGAGCTATAGTTCGAATCAGAGTTTGATTATTAGTTACATTGTATTGTTTTTATTTGGTCATATTGCTTTCACATGACCAAATGTCAAAATAACTAAAACAAAACCACGCGTCCATGCAAGTAATTTGTTTATTAGACAAAAATGCTCATGTTAAATCATCTATGATTATCATGAAGCATCACTTGTGTGTTCCAATCTTCATATTATTTTCGCTTTGGTCTTCCAACAACATGCGTGAGGAAACCGCGCAATATCCGCTATAACTGTGACGTGAATAGGCTATGTTCAGTAACCTATATCCCAGTATAGCCCCAGTCTCCCCTAATCTGCATCGGATGAGCTCATAAATGCGATGCTGCTACTCAAATAATGTTTCAGAGATATTAAGTTATGATGCTGTGTGCCGCAGTTCATCAAATGTTCGCAGTCAAACAACCAATAATACTGTGCGACTGGTTCTTTTCCTGTGTTTGGTCCGGACTGCATTGTCTCCTGCAGCGAA
Source organism: Salvelinus alpinus (assembly GCF_045679555.1). Classification (NCBI taxonomy): domain Eukaryota; kingdom Metazoa; phylum Chordata; class Actinopteri; order Salmoniformes; family Salmonidae; genus Salvelinus; species Salvelinus alpinus. Next base: position 24,285,119 of record NC_092093.1, on the reverse strand, counting down.
CTGCATTATGGAATGAATTCAAATACAAGTCTTTGTGTATGAATGTGAATTTTGTTTGTGTGCAGGTGTTGTATGGGTGTGTTTGAATGTGATCAAGGAAGTGTGTTCTGTGTATATTAATGTATGTGTTATGCGAGACCACCCTTTTTGAGCAAACCATGGTGCATTGTTTAGTGTGCTCCCAAGTGTGGATAGAGTGTTCACACCAGTCCAAACAGACCGAACTAATGCCATGTGTCCACCAGATGCACATGCGTTTTGCCGTATGTTGTTTTAGCAAGATGTCTAGCCGGTATTTTCCGTACTAGATGCACATGTGCTTCGCAAGGCTGCAGAATGGTTTGCAGCAAGGAGAAAATCATCTTCGCTCTGTTCGACCAAAGCTAATAATTAGAAAAGATTGAAGTTATTCTCCTATGGAGCTACTGGTTTCATAGGTTGGCAGAGCTTCCAACAGACTGGTACCAGGACGCATTACAACATCTAGCTGGTTTCATAGGCTGGCAGAGCTACCAACAGACTGGTACCAGGACGCATTACAACATCTAGCTGATTTCATAGGCTGGCAGAGCTTCCAACAGACTGGTACCAGGACGCATTACAACATCTAGCTGATTCATAGGCTGGCAGAACTACCAACAGACTGGTACCAGGACGCATTACAACATCTAGCTGATTTCATAGGCTGGCAGAGCTACCAATAGACTGGTACCAGGACGCATTACAACATCTAGCTGATTTCATAGGCTGGCAGAGCTACCAACAGACTGGTACCAGGACGCATTACAACATCTAGCTGATTTCATAGGCTGGCAGAGCTACCAACAGACTGGTACCAGGACGCATTACAACATCTAGCTGATTTCATAGGCTGGCAGAACTACCAACAGACTGGTACCAGGACGCATTACAACATCTAGCTGATTTCATAGGCTGGCAGAGCTACCAACAGACTGGTACCAGGACGCATTACAACATCTAGCTGATTTCATAGGCTGGCAGAGCTACCAACAGACTGGTACCAGGACGCAATACAACATCTAGCTGATTTCATAGGCTGGCAGAGCTACCAACAGACTGGTACCAGGACGCATTACAACATCTAGCTGATTTCATAGGCTGGCAGAACTACCAACAGACTGGTACCAGGACGCATTACAACATCTAGCTGATTTCATAGGCTGGCAGAGCTACCAACAGACTGGTACCAGGACGCATTACAACATCTAGCTGATTTCATAGGCTGGCAGAACTACCAACAGACTGGTACCAGGACGCATTACAACATCTAGCTGATTTCATAGGCTGGCAGAACTACCAACAGACTGGTACCAGGACGCATTACAACATCTAGCTGATTTCATAGGCTGGCAGAACTACCAACAGACTGGTACCAGGACGCATTACAACATCTAGCTGATTTCATAGGCTGGCAGAGCTTCCAACAGACTGGTACCAGGACGCATTACAACATCTAGCTGATTTCATAGGCTGGCAGAGCTACCAACAGACTGGTACCAGGACGCATTACAACATCTAGCTGATTTCATAGGCTGGCAGAGCTACCAACAGACTGGTACCAGGACGCATTACAACATCTAGCTGATTTCATAGGCTGGCAGAGCTACCAACAGACTGGTACCAGGACGCATTACAACATCTAGCTGATTTCATAGACTGGCAGAACTACCAACAGACTGGTACCAGGACGCATTACAACATCTAGCTGATTTCATAGGCTGGCAGAGCTACCAACAGACTGGTACCAGGACGCATTACAACATCTAGCTGATTTCATAGGCTGGCAGAACTACCAACAGACTGGTACCAGGACGCATTACAACATCTAGCTGATTTCATAGGCTGGCAGAGCTTCCAACAGACTGGTACCAGGACGCATTACAACATCTAGCTGATTTCATAGGCTGGCAGAGCTTCCAACAGACTGGTACCAGGACGCATTACAACATCTAGCTGATTTCATAGGCTGGCAGAGCTTCCAACAGACTGGTACCAGGACGCATTACAACATCTAGCTGATTTCATAGGCTGGCAGAGCTACCAACAGACTGGTACCAGGACGCATTACAACATCTAGCTGATTTCATAGGCTGGCAGAGCTACCAACAGACTGGTACCAGGACGCATTACAACATCTAGCTGGTTTCATAGGCTGGCAGAACTACCAACAGACTGGTACCAGGACGCATTACAACATCTAGCTGATTTCATAGGCTGGCAGAGCTACCAACAGACTGGTACCAGGACGCATTACAACATCTAGCTGATTCATAGGCTGGCAGAACTACCAACAGACTGGTACCAGGACGCATTACAACATCTAGCTGATTTCAATGGCTGGCAGAACTACCAACAGACTGGTACCAGGACGCATTGCAACATCTAGCTGATTTCATAGGCTGGCAGAGCTTCCAACAGACTGGTACCAGGACGCATTACAACATCTAGCTGATTTCATAGGCTGGCAGAGCTACCAACAGACTGGTACCAGGACGCATTACAACATCTAGCTGATTTCATAGGCTGGCAGAGCTACCAACAGACTGGTAGCAGGACGCATTACAACATCTAGCTGATTTCATAGGCTGGCAGAACTACCAACAGACTGGTACCAGGACGCATTACAACATCTAGCTGATTTCATAGGCTGGCAGAGCTTCCAACAGACTGGTACCAGGACGCATTACAACATCTAGCTGATTTCATAGGCTGGCAGAGCTACCAACAGACTGGTACCAGGACGCATTACAACATCTAGCTGATTTCATAGGCTGGCAGAACTACCAACAGACTGGTACCAGGACGCATTACAACATCTAGCTGATTTCATAGGCTGGCAGAGCTACCAACAGACTGGTACCAGGACGCATTACAACATCTAGCTGATTTCATAGGCTGGCAGAACTACCAACAGACTGGTACCAGGACGCATTACAACATCTAGCTGATTTCATAGGCTGGCAGAGCTACCAACAGACTGGTACCAGGACGCATTACAACATCTAGCTGATTTCATAGACTGGCAGAACTACCAACAGACTGGTACCAGGACGCATTACAACATCTAGCTGATTTCATAGACTGGCAGAGCTACCAACAGACTGGTACCAGGACGCATTACAACATCTAGCTGATTTCATAGGCTGGCAGAGCTACCAACAGACTGGTACCAGGACGCATTACAACATCTAGCTGATTTCATAGGCTGGCAGAGCTACCAACAGACTGGTACCAGGACGCATTACAACATCTAGCTGATTTCATAGGCTGGCAGAACTACCAACAGACTGGTACCAGGACGCATTACAACATCTAGCTGATTTCATAGGCTGGCAGAGCTACCAACAGACTGGTACCAGGACGCATTACAACATCTAGCTGATTTCATAGGCTGGCAGAGCTACCAACAGACTGGTACCAGGACGCATTACAACATCTAGCTGATTTCATAGGCTGGCAGAGCTACCAACAGACTGGTACCAGGACGCATTACAACATCTAGCTGATTTCATAGGCTGGCAGAGCTACCAACAGATTGGTACCAGGACGCATTACAACATCTAGCTGATTTCATAGGCTGGCAGAGCTACCAACAGACTGGTACCAGGACGCATTACAACATCTAGCTGATTTCATAGGCTGGCAGAGCTGCCAACAGACTGGTACCAGGACGCATTACAACATCTAGCTGGTTTCATAGGCTGGCAGAGCTACCAACAGACTGGTACCAGGACGCATTACAACATCTAGCTGATTTCATAGGCTGGCAGAGCTGCCAACAGACTGGTACCAGGACGCATTACAACATCTAGCTGGTTTCATAGGCTGGCAGAGCTACCAACAGACTGGTACCAGGACGCATTACAACATCTAGCTGATTTCATAGGCTGGCAGAACTACCAACAGACTGGTACCAGGACGCATTACAACATCTAGCTGATTTCATAGGCTGGCAGAGCTACCAACAGACTGGTACCAGGACGCATTACAACATCTAGCTGATTTCATAGGCTGGCAGAGCTACCAACAGACTGGTACCAGGACGCATTACAACATCTAGCTGATTTCATAGGCTGGCAGAACTACCAACAGACTGGTACCAGGACGCATTACAACATCTAGCTGATTTCATAGGCTGGCAGAGCTTCCAACAGACTGGTACCAGGACGCATTACAACATCTAGCTGATTTCATAGGCTGGCAGAGCTACCAACAGACTGGTACCAGGACGCATTACAACATCTAGCTGATTTCATAGGCTGGCAGAACTACCAACAGACTGGTACCAGGACGCATTACAACATCTAGCTGATTTCATAGGCTGGCAGAACTACCAACAGACTGGTACCAGGACGCATTACAACATCTAGCTGATTTCATAGGCTGGCAGAGCTACCAACAGACTGGTACCAGGACGCATTACAACATCTAGCTGATTTCATAGGCTGGCAGAGCTACCAACAGACTGGTACCAGGACGCATTACAACATCTAGCTGATTTCATAGGCTGGCAGAGCTACCAACAGACTGGTACCAGGACGCATTACAACATCTAGCTGATTTCATAGGCTGGCAGAACTACCAACAGACTGGTACCAGGACGCATTACAACATCTAGCTGATTTCATAGGCTGGCAGAGCTACCAACAGACTGGTACCAGGACGCATTACAACATCTAGCTGATTTCATAGACTGGCAGAACTACCAACAGACTGGTACCAGGACGCATTACAACATCTAGCTGATTTCATAGACTGGCAGAGCTACCAACAGACTGGTACCAGGACGCATTACAACATCTAGCTGATTTCATAGGCTGGCAGAGCTACCAACAGACTGGTACCAGGACGCATTACAACATCTAGCTGATTTCATAGGCTGGCAGAACTACCAACAGACTGGTACCAGGACGCATTACAACATCTAGCTGATTTCATAGGCTGGCAGAGCTTCCAAAAGACTGGTACCAGGACGCATGACAACATCTAGCTGATTTCATAGGCTGGCAGAGCTACCAACAGACTGGTACCAGGACGCATTACAACATCTAGCTGATTTCATAGGCTGGCAGAGCTACCAACAGACTGGTACCAGGACGCATTACAACATCTAGCTGATTTCATAGGCTGGCAGAGCTACCAACAGACTGGTACCAGGACGCATTACAACATCTAGCTGATTTCATAGGCTGGCAGAACTACCAACAGACTGGTACCAGGACGCATTACAACATCTAGCTGATTTCATAGGCTGGCAGAGCTACCAACAGACTGGTACCAGGACGCATTACAACATCTAGCTGATTTCATAGGCTGGCAGAGCTACCAACAGACTGGTACCAGGACGCATTACAACATCTAGCTGATTTCATAGGCTGGCAGAACTACCAACAGACTGGTACCAGGACGCATTACAACATCTAGCTGATTTCATAGGCTGGCAGAGCTACCAACAGACTGGTACCAGGACGCATTACAACATCTAGCTGATTTCATAGGCTGGCAGAGCTACCAACAGACTGGTACCAGGACGCATTACAACATCTAGCTGATTTCATAGGCTGGCAGAGCTACCAACAGACTGGTACCAGGACGCATTACAACATCTAGCTGATTTCATAGGCTGGCAGAGCTTCCAACAGACTGGTACCAGGACGCATTACAACATCTAGCTGATTTCATAGGCTGGCAGAGCTACCAACAGACTGGTACCAGGACGCATTACAACATCTAGCTGATTTCATAGGCTGGCAGAGCTACCAACAGACTGGTACCAGGACGCATTACAACATCTAGCTGATTTCATAGGCTGGCAGAGCTACCAACAGACTGGTACCAGGACGCATTACAACATCTAGCTGATTTCATAGGCTGGCAGAGCTACCAACAGACTGGTACCAGGACGCATTACAACATCTAGCTGATTTCATAGGCTGGCAGAGCTACCAACAGACTGGTACCAGGACGCATTACAACATCTAGCTGATTTCATAGGCTGGCAGAGCTACCAACAGACTGGTACCAGGACGCATTACAACATCTAGCTGATTTCATAGGCTGGCAGAGCTACCAACAGACTGGTACCAGGACGCATTACAACATCTAGCTGATTTCATAGGCTGGCAGAACTACCAACAGACTGGTACCAGGACGCATTACAACATCTAGCTGATTTCATAGGCTGGCAGAGCTTCCAAAAGACTGGTACCGGGACGCATGACAACATCTAGCTGATTTCATAGGCTGGCAGAGCTACCAACAGACTGGTACCGGGACGCATGACAACATCTAGCTGATTTCATAGGCTGGCAGAGCTACCAACAGACTGGTACCGGGACGCATTACAACATCTAGCTGATTTCATAGGCTGGCAGAGCTACCAACAGACTGGTACCAGGACGCATTACAACATCTAGCTGATTTCATAGGCTGGCAGAACTACCAACAGACTGGTACCAGGACGCATTACAACATCTAGCTGATTTCATAGGCTGGCAGAGCTACCAACAGACTGGTACCAGGACGCATTACAACATCTAGCTGATTTCATAGGCTGGCAGAGCTACCAACAGACTGGTACCAGGACGCAATACAACATCTAGCTGATTTCATAGGCTGGCAGAACTACCAACAGACTGGTACCAGGACGCATTACAACATCTAGCTGATTTCATAGGCTGGCAGAGCTACCAACAGACTGGTACCAGGACGCATTACAACATCTAGCTGATTTCATAGGCTGGCAGAGCTTCCAACAGACTGGTACCAGGACGCATTACAACATCTAGCTGATTTCATAGGCTGGCAGAGCTACCAACAGACTGGTACCAGGACGCATGACAACATCTAGCTGATTTCATAGGCTGGCAGAGCTACCAACAGACTGGTACCAGGACGCATTACAACATCTAGCTGATTTCATAGGCTGGCAGAGCTACCAACAGACTGGTACCAGGACGTATTACAACATCTAGCTGATTTCATAGGCTGGCAGAGCTACCAACAGACTGGTACCAGGACGCATTACAACATCTAGCTGATTTCATAGGCTGGCAGAGCTACCAACAGACTGGTACCAGGACGCATTACAACATCTAGCTGATTTCATAGACTGGCAGAGCTAACAACAGACTGGTACCAGGACGCATTACAACATCTAGCTGATTTCATAGGCTGGCAGAACTACCAACAGACTGGTACCAGGACGCATTACAACATCTAGCTGATTTCATAGGCTGGCAGAGCTACCAACAGACTGGTACCAGGACGCATTACAACATCTAGCTGATTCATAGGCTGGCAGAGCTACCAACAGACTGGTACCAGGACGCATTACAACATCTAGCTGATTTCATAGGCTGGCAGAGCTACCAACAGACTGGTGCATTACAACATCTAGCTGATTTCATAGGCTGGCAGAGCTACCAACAGACTGGTACCGGGACGCATTACAACATCTAGCTGATTTCATAGGCTGGCAGAACTACCAACAGACTGGTACCAGGACGCATTACAACATCTAGCTGATTTCATAGGCTGGCAGAGCTACCAACAGACTGGTACCGGGACGCATTACAACATCTAGCTGATTTCATAGGCTGGCAGAGCTACCAACAGACTGGTACCAGGACGCAATACAACATCTAGCTGATTTCATAGGCTGGCAGAACTACCAACAGACTGGTACCAGGACGCATTACAACATCTAGCTGATTTCATAGGCTGGCAGAGCTACCAACAGACTGGTACCAGGACGCATTACAACATCTAGCTGATTTCATAGGCTGGCAGAGCTACCAACAGACTGGTACCAGGACGCATTACAACATCTAGCTGATTTCATAGGCTGGCAGAGCTACCAACAGACTGGTACCAGGACGTATTACAACATCTAGCTGATTTCATAGGCTGGCAGAGCTACCAACAGACTGGTGCATTACAACATCTAGCTGATTTCATAGGCTGGCAGAGCTACCAACAGACTGGTACCGGGACGCATTACAACATCTAGCTGATTTCATAGGCTGGCAGAACTACCAACAGACTGGTACCAGGACGCATTACAACATCTAGCTGATTTCATAGGCTGGCAGAGCTTCCAACAGACTGGTACCAGGACGCATTACAACATCTAGCTGATTCATAGGCTGGCAGAACTACCAACAGACTGGTACCAGGACGCATTACAACATCTAGCTGATTTCATAGGCTGGCAGAGCTACCAATAGACTGGTACCAGGACGCATTACAACATCTAGCTGATTTCATAGGCTGGCAGAACTACCAACAGACTGGTACCAGGACGCATTACAACATCTAGCTGATTTCATAGGCTGGCAGAGCTACCAACAGACTGGTACCAGGACGCATTACAACATCTAGCTGATTTCATAGGCTGGCAGAGCTACCAACAGACTGGTACCAGGACGCATTACAACATCTAGCTGATTTCATAGGCTGGCAGAGCTACCAACAGACTGGTACCAGGACGCATTACAACATCTAGCTGATTTCATAGGCTGGCAGAGCTACCAACAGACTGGTACCAGGACGCATTACAACATCTAGCTGATTTCATAGGCTGGCAGAACTACCAACAGACTGGTACCAGGACGCATTACAACATCTAGCTGATTTCATAGGCTGGCAGAACTACCAACAGACTGGTACCAGGACGCATTACAACATCTAGCTGATTTCATAGGCTGGCAGAACTACCAACAGACTGGTACCAGGACGCATTACAACATCTAGCTGATTTCATAGGCTGGCAGAGCTTCCAACAGACTGGTACCAGGACGCATTACAACATCTAGCTGATTTCATAGGCTGGCAGAGCTACCAACAGACTGGTACCAGGACGCATTACAACATCTAGCTGATTTCATAGGCTGGCAGAGCTGCCAACAGACTGGTACCAGGACGCATTACAACATCTAGCTGGTTTCATAGGCTGGCAGAACTACCAACAGACTGGTACCAGGACGCATTACAACATCTAGCTGATTTCATAGGCTGGCAGAACTACCAACAGACTGGTACCAGGACGCATTACAACATCTAGCTGATTTCATAGGCTGGCAGAACTACCAACAGACTGGTACCAGGACGCATTGCAACATCTAGCTGATTTCATAGGCTGGCAGAGCTTCCAACAGACTGGTACCAGGACGCATTACAACATCTAGCTGATTTCATAGGCTGGCAGAGCTACCAACAGACTGGTACCAGGACGCATTACAACATCTAGCTGATTTCATAGGCTGGCAGAGCTACCAACAGACTGGTACCAGGACGCATTACAACATCTAGCTGATTTCATAGGCTGGCAGAACTACCAACAGACTGGTACCAGGACGCATTACAACATCTAGCTGATTTCATAGGCTGGCAGAGCTTCCAACAGACTGGTACCAGGACGCATTACAACATCTAGCTGATTTCATAGGCTGGCAGAGCTACCAACAGACTGGTACCAGGACGCATTACAACATCTAGCTGATTCATAGGCTGGCAGAACTACCAACAGACTGGTACCAGGACGCATTACAACATCTAGCTGATTTCATAGGCTGGCAGAGCTACCAACAGACTGGTACCAGGACGCATTACAACATCTAGCTGATTTCATAGACTGGCAGAGCTAACAACAGACTGGTACCAGGACGCATTACAACATCTAGCTGATTTCATAGGCTGGCAGAGCTACCAACAGACTGGTACCAGGACGCATTACAACATCTAGCTGATTTCATAGGCTGGCAGAGCTACCAACAGACTGGTACCAGGACGCATTACAACATCTAGCTGATTTCATAGGCTGGCAGAACTACCAACAGACTGGTACCAGGACGCATTACAACATCTAGCTGATTTCATAGGCTGGCAGAGCTACCAACAGACTGGTACCAGGACGCATTACAACATCTAGCTGATTTCATAGGCTGGCAGAGCTACCAACAGACTGGTACCAGGACGCATTACAACATCTAGCTGATTTCATAGGCTGGCAGAGCTACCAACAGACTGGTACCAGGACGCATTACAACATCTAGCTGATTTCATAGGCTGGCAGAACTACCAACAGACTGGTACCAGGACGCATTACAACATCTAGCTGATTTCATAGGCTGGCAGAGCTACCAACAGACTGGTACCAGGACGCATTACAACATCTAGCTGATTTCATAGACTGGCAGAACTACCAACAGACTGGTACCAGGACGCATTACAACATCTAGCTGATTTCATAGGCTGGCAGAGCTACCAACAGACTGGTACCAGGACGCATTACAACATCTAGCTGATTTCATAGGCTGGCAGAGCTACCAACAGACTGGTACCAGGACGCATTACAACATCTAGCTGATTTCATAGGCTGGCAGAGCTACCAACAGACTGGTACCAGGACGCATTACAACATCTAGCTGATTTCATAGGCTGGCAGAGCTACCAACAGACTGGTACCAGGACGCATTACAACATCTAGCTGATTTCATAGGCTGGCAGAGCTACCAACAGACTGGTACCAGGACGTATTACAACATCTAGCTGATTTCATAGGCTGGCAGAGCTACCAACAGACTGGTACCAGGACGCATTACAACATCTAGCTGATTTCATAGGCTGGCAGAGCTACCAACAGACTGGTACCAGGACGCATTACAACATCTAGCTGATTTCATAGGCTGGCAGAACTACCAACAGACTGGTACCAGGACGCATTACAACATCTAGCTGATTTCATAGGCTGGCAGAACTACCAACAGACTGGTACCAGGACGCATTACAACATCTAGCTGATTTCATAGGCTGGCAGAGCTACCAACAGACTGGTACCAGGACGCATTACAACATCTAGCTGATTTCATAGGCTGGCAGTGCTACCAACAGATTGGTACCAGGACGCATTACAACATCTAGCTGATTTCATAGGCTGGCAGAGCTACCAACAGACTGGTACCAGGACGCATTACAACATCTAGCTGATTTCATAGGCTGGCAGAACTACCAACAGACTGGTACCAGGACGCATTACAACATCTAGCTGATTTCAAAGGCTGGCAGAGCTACCAACAGACTGGTACCAGGACGCATTACAACATCTAGCTGATTTCATAGGCTGGCAGAGCTACCAACAGACTGGTACCAGGACGCATTACAACATCTAGCTGATTTCATAGGCTGGCAGAGCTTCCAACAGACTGGTACCAGGACGCATTACAACATCTAGCTGATTTCATAGGCTGGCAGAGCTACCAACAGACTGGTACCAGGACGCATTACAACATCTAGCTGATTTCATAGGCTGGCAGAGCTTCCAACAGACTGGTACCAGGACGCATTACAACATCTAGCTGATTTCATAGGCTGGCAGAGCTTCCAACAGACTGGTACCAGGACGCATTACAACATCTAGCTGATTTCATAGGCTGGCAGAGCTTCCAACAGACTGGTACCAGGACGCATTACAACATCTAGCTGATTTCATAGGCTGGCAGAGCTACCAACAGACTGGTACCAGGACGCATTACAACATCTAGCTGATTTCATAGGCTGGCAGAGCTTCCAACAGACTGGTACCAGGACGCATTACAACATCTAGCTGATTTCATAGGCTGGCAGAGCTACCAACAGACTGGTACCAGGACGCATTACAACATCTAGCTGATTTCATAGGCTGGCAGAGCTACCAACAGACTGGTACCAGGACGCATTACAACATCTAGCTGATTTCATAGGCTGGCAGAGCTACCAACAGACTGGTACCAGGACGCATTACAACATCTAGCTGATTTCATAGGCTGGCAGAGCTACCAACAGACTGGTACCAGGACGCATTACAACATCTAGCTGATTTCATAGGCTGGCAGAGCTACCAACAGACTGGTACCAGGACGCATTACAACATCTAGCTGATTTCATAGGCTGGCAGAGCTACCAACAGACTGGTACCAGGATGCATTACAACATCTAGCTGATTTCATAGGCTGGCAGAACTACCAACAGACTGGTACCAGGACGCATTACAACATCTAGCTGATTTCATAGGCTGGCAGAGCTACCAACAGACTGGTACCAGGACGCATTACAACATCTAGCTGATTTCATAGGCTGGCAGAGCTACCAACAGACTGGTACCAGGACGCATTACAACATCTAGCTGATTTCATAGGCTGGCAGAGCTTCCAAAAGACTGGTACCGGGACGCATGACAACATCTAGCTGATTTCATAGGCTGGCAGAGCTACCAACAGACTGGTACCGGGACGCATGACAACATCTAGCTGATTTCATAGGCTGGCAGAGCTACCAGCAGACTGGTACCGGGACGCATTACAACATCTAGCTGATTTCATAGGCTGGCAGAGCTACCAACAGACTGGTACCGGGACGCATTACAACATCTAGCTGATTTCATAGGCTGGCAGAGCTACCAACAGACTGGTACCGGGACGCATTACAACATCTAGCTGATTTCATAGGCTGGCAGAGCTACCAATAGACTGGTACCGGGACGCATTACAACATCTAGCTGATTTCATAGGCTGGCAGAGCTACCAATAGACTGGTACCGGGACGCATTACAACATCTAGCTGATTTCATAGGCTGGCAGAGCTACCAACAGACTGGTACCGGGACGCATTACAACATCTAGCTGATTTCATAGGCTGGCAGAACTACCAACAGACTGGTACCAGGACGCATTACAACATCTAGCTGATTTCATAGGCTGGCAGAACTACCAACAGACTGGTACCAGGACGCATTACAACATCTAGCTGATTTCATAGGCTGGCAGAGCTACCAACAGACTGGTACCAGGACGCATTACAACATCTAGCTGATTTCATAGGCTGGCAGAGCTTCCAACAGACTGGTACCAGGACGCATTACAACATCTAGCTGATTTCATAGGCTGGCAGAGCTTCCAACAGACTGGTACCAGGACGCATTACAACATCTAGCTGATTTCATAGGCTGGCAGAACTACCAACAGACTGGTACCAGGACGCATTACAACATCTAGCTGATTTCATAGGCTGGCAGAGCTACCAACAGACTGGTACCAGGACGCATTACAACATCTAGCTGATTTCATAGGCTGGCAGAGCTACCAACAGACTGGTACCAGGACGCATTACAACATCTAGCTGATTTCATAGGCTGGCAGAGCTACCAACAGACTGGTACCAGGACGCATTACAACATCTAGCTGATTTCATAGGCTGGCAGAGCTACCAACAGACTGGTACCAGGACGCATTACAACATCTAGCTGATTTCATAGGCTGGCAGAGCTACCAACAGACTGGTACCAGGACGCATTACAACATCTAGCTGATTTCATAGGCTGGCAGAACTACCAACAGACTGGTACCAGGACGCATTACAACATCTAGCTGATTTCATAGACTGGCAGAGCTACCAACAGACTGGTACCAGGACGCATTACAACATCTAGCTGATTTCATAGGCTGGCAGAGCTTCCAACAGACTGGTACCAGGACGCATTACAGCATCTAGCTGATTTCATAGGCTGGCAGAGCTTCCAACAGACTGGTACCAGGACGCATTACAACATCTAGCTGATTTCATAGGCTGGCAGAGCTTCCAACAGACTGGTACCAGGACGCATTACAACATCTAGCTGATTTCATAGGCTGGCAGAGCTACCAACAGACTGGTACCAGGACGCATTACAACATCTAGCTGATTTCATAGGCTGGCAGAGCTACCAACAGACTGGTACCAGGACGCATTACAACATCTAGCTGATTTCATAGGCTGGCAGAGCTACCAACAGACTGGTACCAGGACGCATTACAACATCTAGCTGATTTCATAGGCTGGCAGAGCTACCAACAGACTGGTACCAGGACGCATTACAACATCTAGCTGGTTTAATAGGCTGGCAGAGCTACCAACAGACTGGTACCAGGACGCATTACAACATCTAGCTGATTTCATAGGCTGGCAGAACTACCAACAGACTGGTACCGGGACGCATTACAACATCTAGCTGATTTCATAGGCTGGCAGAACTACCAACAGACTGGTACCAGGACGCATTACAACATCTAGCTGATTTCATAGGCTGGCAGAACTACCAACAGACTGGTACCAGGACGCATTACAACATCTAGCTGATTTCATAGGCTGGCAGAACTACCAACAGACTGGTACCAGGACGCATTACAACATCTAGCTGATTTCATAGGCTGGCAGAACTACCAACAGACTGGTACCAGGACGCATTACAACATCTAGCTGATTTCATAGACTGGCAGAGCTACCAATAGACTGGTACCAGGACGCATTACAACATCTAGCTGATTTCATAGGCTGGCAGAGCTACCAACAGACTGGTACCAGGACGCAATACAACATCTAGCTGATTTCATAGGCTGGCAGAACTACCAACAGACTGGTACCAGGACGCATTACAACATCTAGCTGATTTCATAGGCTGGCAGAGCTACCAACAGACTGGTACCAGGACGCATTACAACATCTAGCTGATTTCATAGGCTGGCAGAGCTACCAACAGACTGGTACCAGGACGCATGACAACATCTAGCTGATTTCATAGGCTGGCAGAGCTACCAACAGACTGGTACCAGGACGCATGACAACATCTAGCTGATTTCATAGGCTGGCAGAGCTACCAACAGACTGGTACCAGGACGCATTACAACATCTAGCTGATTTCATAGGCTGGCAGAGCTACCAACAGACTGGTACCAGGACGCATGACAACATCTAGCTGATTTCATAGGCTGGCAGAGCTACCAACAGACTGGTACCAGGACGCATTACAACATCTAGCTGATTTCATAGGCTGGCAGAACTACCAACAGACTGGTACCAGGACGCATTACAACATCTAGCTGATTTCATAGGCTGGCAGAGCTACCAACAGACTGGTACCAGGACGCATTACAACATCTAGCTGATTTCATAGGCTGGCAGAGCTACCAACAGACTGGTACCAGGACGCATTACAACATCTAGCTGATTTCATAGGCTGGCAGAGCTACCAACAGACTGGTACCAGGACGCATTACAACATCTAGCTGATTTCATAGGCTGGCAGAGCTAACAACAGACTGGTACCAGGACGCATTACAACATCTAGCTGATTTCATAGACTGGCAGAGCTAACAACAGACTGGTACCAGGACGCATTACAACATCTAGCTGATTTCATAGACTGGCAGAGCTAACAACAGACTGGTACCAGGACGCATTACAACATCTAGCTGATTTCATAGGCTGGCAGAGCTACCAACAGACTGGTACCAGGACGCATTACAACATCAGGCTGATTTCATAGACTGGCAGAGCTAACAACAGACTGGTACCAGGACGCATTACAACATCTAGCTGATTTCATAGGCTGGCAGAGCTACCAACAGACTGGTACCAGGACGCATTACAACATCTAGCTGATTTCATAGGCTGGCAGAGCTACCAACAGACTGGTACCAGGACGCATTACAACATCTAGCTGATTCATAGGCTGGCAGAGCTACCAACAGACTGGTACCAGGACGCATTACAACATCTAGCTGATTTCATAGGCTGGCAGAGCTACCAACAGACTGGTACCAGGACGCATTACAACATCTAGCTGATTTCATAGGCTGGCAGAGCTACCAACAGACTGGTACCGGGACGCATTACAACATCTAGCTGATTTCATAGGCTGGCAGAACTACCAACAGACTGGTACCGGGACGCATTACAACATCTAGCTGATTTCATAGGCTGGCAGAGCTACCAACAGACTGGTACCAGGACGCATTACAACATCTAGCTGATTTCATAGGCTGGCAGAGCTACCAACAGACTGGTACCGGGACGCATTACAACATCTAGCTGATTTCATAGGCTGGCAGAACTACCAACAGACTGGTACCAGGACGCATTACAACATCTAGCTGATTTCATAGGCTGGCAGAGCTACCAACAGACTGGTACCAGGACGCATTACAACATCTAGCTGATTTCATAGGCTGGCAGAGCTACCAACAGACTGGTACCGGGACGCATTACAACATCTAGCTGATTTCATAGGCTGGCAGAACTACCAACAGACTGGTACCGGGACGCATTACAACATCTAGCTGATTTCATAGGCTGGCAGAACTACCAACAGACTGGTACCAGGACGCATTACAACATCTAGCTGATTTCATAGGCTGGCAGAGCTACCAACAGACTGGTACCGGGACGCATTACAACATCTAGCTGATTTCATAGGCTGGCAGAACTACCAACAGACTGGTACCAGGACGCATTACAACATCTAGCTGATTTCATAGGCTGGCAGAGCTACCAACAGACTGGTACCAGGACGCATTACAACATCTAGCTGATTTCATAGGCTGGCAGAGCTACCAACAGACTGGTACCGGGACGCATTACAACATCTAGCTGATTTCATAGGCTGGCAGAACTACCAACAGACTGGTACCAGGACGCATTACAACATCTAGCTGATTTCATAGGCTGGCAGAGCTACCAACAGACTGGTACCAGGACGCATTACAACATCTAGCTGATTTCATAGGCTGGCAGAGCTACCAACAGACTGGTACCAGGACGCATTACAACATCTAGCTGATTTCATAGGCTGGCAGAGCTACCAACAGACTGGTACCAGGACGCATTACAACATCTAGCTGATTTCATAGGCTGGCAGAACTACCAACAGACTGGTACCGGGACGCATTACAACATCTAGCTGATTTCATAGGCTGGCAGAGCTACCAACAGACTGGTACCAGGACGCATTACAACATCTAGCTGATTTCATAGGCTGGCAGAGCTTCCAAAAGACTGGTACCAGGACGCATTACAACATCTAGCTGATTTCATAGGCTGGCAGAGCTTCCAACAGACTGGTACCAGGACGCATTACAACATCTAGCTGATTTCATAGGCTGGCAGAGCTTCCAACAGACTGGTACCAGGACGCATTACAACATCTAGCTGATTTCATAGGCTGGCAGAGCTACCAACAGACTGGTACCAGGACGCATTACAACATCTAGCTGATTTCATAGGCTGGCAGAGCTACCAACAGACTGGTACCAGGACGCATTACAACATCTAGCTGATTTCATAGGCTGGCAGAGCTACCAACAGACTGGTACCAGGACGCATTACAACATCTAGCTGATTTCATAGGCTGGCAGAGCTACCAACAGACTGGTACCAGGACGCATTACAACATCTAGCTGATTTCATAGGCTGGCAGAACTACCAACAGACTGGTACCAGGACGCATTACAACATCTAGCTGATTCATAGGCTGGCAGAGCTACCAACAGACTGGTACCAGGACGCATTACAACATCTAGCTGATTTCATAGGCTGGCAGAGCTACCAACAGACTGGTACCAGGACGCATTACAACATCTAGCTGATTTCATAGGCTGGCAGAGCTACCAACAGACTGGTACCAGGACGCATTACAACATCTAGCTGATTTCATAGGCTGGCAGAGCTACCAACAGACTGGTACCAGGACGCATTACAACATCTAGCTGATTTCATAGGCTGGCAGAACTACCAACAGACTGGTACCAGGACGCATTACAACATCTAGCTGATTTCATAGGCTGGCAGAGCTACCAACAGACTGGTACCAGGACGCATTACAACATCTAGCTGATTTCATAGGCTGGCAGAACTACCAACAGACTGGTACCAGGACGCATTACAACATCTAGCTGATTTCATAGGCTGGCAGAGCTACCAACAGACTGGTACCAGGACGCATTACAACATCTAGCTGATTCATAGGCTGGCAGAACTACCAACAGACTGGTACCAGGACGCATTACAACATCTAGCTGATTCATAGGCTGGCAGAACTACCAACAGACTGGTACCAGGACGCATTACAACATCTAGCTGATTTCATAGGCTGGCAGAGCTACCAACAGACTGGTACCAGGACGCATTACAACATCTAGCTGATTTCATAGGCTGGCAGAGCTACCAACAGACTGGTACCAGGACGCATTACAACATCTAGCTGATTTCATAGGCTGGCAGAGCTTCCAAAAGACTGGTACCGGGACGCATGACAACATCTAGCTGATTTCATAGGCTGGCAGAGCTACCAACAGACTGGTACCGGGACGCATGACAACATCTAGCTGATTTCATAGGCTGGCAGAGCTACCAGCAGACTGGTACCGGGACGCATTACAACATCTAGCTGATTTCATAGGCTGGCAGAGCTACCAACAGACTGGTACCGGGACGCATTACAACATCTAGCTGATTTCATAGGCTGGCAGAGCTACCAACAGACTGGTACCGGGACGCATTACAACATCTAGCTGATTTCATAGGCTGGCAGAGCTACCAATAGACTGGTACCGGGACGCATTACAACATCTAGCTGATTTCATAGGCTGGCAGAGCTACCAATAGACTGGTACCGGGACGCATTACAACATCTAGCTGATTTCATAGGCTGGCAGAGCTACCAACAGACTGGTACCGGGACGCATTACAACATCTAGCTGATTTCATAGGCTGGCAGAACTACCAACAGACTGGTACCAGGACGCATTACAACATCTAGCTGATTTCATAGGCTGGCAGAACTACCAACAGACTGGTACCAGGACGCATTACAACATCTAGCTGATTTCATAGGCTGGCAGAGCTACCAACAGACTGGTACCAGGACGCATTACAACATCTAGCTGATTTCATAGGCTGGCAGAGCTTCCAACAGACTGGTACCAGGACGCATTACAACATCTAGCTGATTTCATAGGCTGGCAGAGCTTCCAACAGACTGGTACCAGGACGCATTACAACATCTAGCTGATTTCATAGGCTGGCAGAACTACCAACAGACTGGTACCAGGACGCATTACAACATCTAGCTGATTTCATAGGCTGGCAGAGCTACCAACAGACTGGTACCAGGACGCATTACAACATCTAGCTGATTTCATAGGCTGGCAGAGCTACCAACAGACTGGTACCAGGACGCATTACAACATCTAGCTGATTTCATAGGCTGGCAGAGCTACCAACAGACTGGTACCAGGACGCATTACAACATCTAGCTGATTTCATAGGCTGGCAGAGCTACCAACAGACTGGTACCAGGACGCATTACAACATCTAGCTGATTTCATAGGCTGGCAGAGCTACCAACAGACTGGTACCAGGACGCATTACAACATCTAGCTGATTTCATAGGCTGGCAGAACTACCAACAGACTGGTACCAGGACGCATTACAACATCTAGCTGATTTCATAGACTGGCAGAGCTACCAACAGACTGGTACCAGGACGCATTACAACATCTAGCTGATTTCATAGGCTGGCAGAGCTTCCAACAGACTGGTACCAGGACGCATTACAGCATCTAGCTGATTTCATAGGCTGGCAGAGCTTCCAACAGACTGGTACCAGGACGCATTACAACATCTAGCTGATTTCATAGGCTGGCAGAGCTTCCAACAGACTGGTACCAGGACGCATTACAACATCTAGCTGATTTCATAGGCTGGCAGAGCTACCAACAGACTGGTACCAGGACGCATTACAACATCTAGCTGATTTCATAGGCTGGCAGAGCTACCAACAGACTGGTACCAGGACGCATTACAACATCTAGCTGATTTCATAGGCTGGCAGAGCTACCAACAGACTGGTACCAGGACGCATTACAACATCTAGCTGATTTCATAGGCTGGCAGAGCTACCAACAGACTGGTACCAGGACGCATTACAACATCTAGCTGGTTTCATAGGCTGGCAGAGCTACCAACAGACTGGTACCAGGACGCATTACAACATCTAGCTGATTTCATAGGCTGGCAGAACTACCAACAGACTGGTACCGGGACGCATTACAACATCTAGCTGATTTCATAGGCTGGCAGAACTACCAACAGACTGGTACCAGGACGCATTACAACATCTAGCTGATTTCATAGGCTGGCAGAGCTACCAACAGACTGGTACCAGGACGCATTACAACATCTAGCTGATTTCATAGGCTGGCAGAACTACCAACAGACTGGTACCAGGACGCATTACAACATCTAGCTGATTTCATAGGCTGGCAGAACTACCAACAGACTGGTACCAGGACGCATTACAACATCTAGCTGATTTCATAGACTGGCAGAGCTACCAATAGACTGGTACCAGGACGCATTACAACATCTAGCTGATTTCATAGGCTGGCAGAGCTACCAACAGACTGGTACCAGGACGCAATACAACATCTAGCTGATTTCATAGGCTGGCAGAACTACCAACAGACTGGTACCAGGACGCATTACAACATCTAGCTGATTTCATAGGCTGGCAGAGCTACCAACAGACTGGTACCAGGACGCATTACAACATCTAGCTGATTTCATAGGCTGGCAGAGCTACCAACAGACTGGTACCAGGACGCATGACAACATCTAGCTGATTTCATAGGCTGGCAGAGCTACCAACAGACTGGTACCAGGACGCATGACAACATCTAGCTGATTTCATAGGCTGGCAGAGCTACCAACAGACTGGTACCAGGACGCATTACAACATCTAGCTGATTTCATAGGCTGGCAGAGCTACCAACAGACTGGTACCAGGACGCATGACAACATCTAGCTGATTTCATAGGCTGGCAGAGCTACCAACAGACTGGTACCAGGACGCATTACAACATCTAGCTGATTTCATAGGCTGGCAGAACTACCAACAGACTGGTACCAGGACGCATTACAACATCTAGCTGATTTCATAGGCTGGCAGAGCTACCAACAGACTGGTACCAGGACGCATTACAACATCTAGCTGATTTCATAGGCTGGCAGAGCTACCAACAGACTGGTACCAGGACGCATTACAACATCTAGCTGATTTCATAGGCTGGCAGAGCTACCAACAGACTGGTACCAGGACGCATTACAACATCTAGCTGATTTCATAGGCTGGCAGAGCTAACAACAGACTGGTACCAGGACGCATTACAACATCTAGCTGATTTCATAGACTGGCAGAGCTAACAACAGACTGGTACCAGGACGCATTACAACATCTAGCTGATTTCATAGACTGGCAGAGCTAACAACAGACTGGTACCAGGACGCATTACAACATCTAGCTGATTTCATAGGCTGGCAGAGCTACCAACAGACTGGTACCAGGACGCATTACAACATCAGGCTGATTTCATAGACTGGCAGAGCTAACAACAGACTGGTACCAGGACGCATTACAACATCTAGCTGATTTCATAGGCTGGCAGAGCTACCAACAGACTGGTACCAGGACGCATTACAACATCTAGCTGATTTCATAGGCTGGCAGAGCTACCAACAGACTGGTACCAGGACGCATTACAACATCTAGCTGATTCATAGGCTGGCAGAGCTACCAACAGACTGGTACCAGGACGCATTACAACATCTAGCTGATTTCATAGGCTGGCAGAGCTACCAACAGACTGGTACCAGGACGCATTACAACATCTAGCTGATTTCATAGGCTGGCAGAGCTACCAACAGACTGGTACCGGGACGCATTACAACATCTAGCTGATTTCATAGGCTGGCAGAACTACCAACAGACTGGTACCGGGACGCATTACAACATCTAGCTGATTTCATAGGCTGGCAGAGCTACCAACAGACTGGTACCAGGACGCATTACAACATCTAGCTGATTTCATAGGCTGGCAGAGCTACCAACAGACTGGTACCGGGACGCATTACAACATCTAGCTGATTTCATAGGCTGGCAGAACTACCAACAGACTGGTACCAGGACGCATTACAACATCTAGCTGATTTCATAGGCTGGCAGAGCTACCAACAGACTGGTACCAGGACGCATTACAACATCTAGCTGATTTCATAGGCTGGCAGAGCTACCAACAGACTGGTACCGGGACGCATTACAACATCTAGCTGATTTCATAGGCTGGCAGAACTACCAACAGACTGGTACCGGGACGCATTACAACATCTAGCTGATTTCATAGGCTGGCAGAACTACCAACAGACTGGTACCAGGACGCATTACAACATCTAGCTGATTTCATAGGCTGGCAGAGCTACCAACAGACTGGTACCGGGACGCATTACAACATCTAGCTGATTTCATAGGCTGGCAGAACTACCAACAGACTGGTACCAGGACGCATTACAACATCTAGCTGATTTCATAGGCTGGCAGAGCTACCAACAGACTGGTACCAGGACGCATTACAACATCTAGCTGATTTCATAGGCTGGCAGAGCTACCAACAGACTGGTACCGGGACGCATTACAACATCTAGCTGATTTCATAGGCTGGCAGAACTACCAACAGACTGGTACCAGGACGCATTACAACATCTAGCTGATTTCATAGGCTGGCAGAGCTACCAACAGACTGGTACCAGGACGCATTACAACATCTAGCTGATTTCATAGGCTGGCAGAGCTACCAACAGACTGGTACCAGGACGCATTACAACATCTAGCTGATTTCATAGGCTGGCAGAGCTACCAACAGACTGGTACCAGGACGCATTACAACATCTAGCTGATTTCATAGGCTGGCAGAACTACCAACAGACTGGTACCGGGACGCATTACAACATCTAGCTGATTTCATAGGCTGGCAGAGCTACCAACAGACTGGTACCAGGACGCATTACAACATCTAGCTGATTTCATAGGCTGGCAGAGCTTCCAAAAGACTGGTACCAGGACGCATTACAACATCTAGCTGATTTCATAGGCTGGCAGAGCTTCCAACAGACTGGTACCAGGACGCATTACAACATCTAGCTGATTTCATAGGCTGGCAGAGCTTCCAACAGACTGGTACCAGGACGCATTACAACATCTAGCTGATTTCATAGGCTGGCAGAGCTACCAACAGACTGGTACCAGGACGCATTACAACATCTAGCTGATTTCATAGGCTGGCAGAGCTACCAACAGACTGGTACCAGGACGCATTACAACATCTAGCTGATTTCATAGGCTGGCAGAGCTACCAACAGACTGGTACCAGGACGCATTACAACATCTAGCTGATTTCATAGGCTGGCAGAGCTACCAACAGACTGGTACCAGGACGCATTACAACATCTAGCTGATTTCATAGGCTGGCAGAACTACCAACAGACTGGTACCAGGACGCATTACAACATCTAGCTGATTCATAGGCTGGCAGAGCTACCAACAGACTGGTACCAGGACGCATTACAACATCTAGCTGATTTCATAGGCTGGCAGAGCTACCAACAGACTGGTACCAGGACGCATTACAACATCTAGCTGATTTCATAGGCTGGCAGAGCTACCAACAGACTGGTACCAGGACGCATTACAACATCTAGCTGATTTCATAGGCTGGCAGAGCTACCAACAGACTGGTACCAGGACGCATTACAACATCTAGCTGATTTCATAGGCTGGCAGAACTACCAACAGACTGGTACCAGGACGCATTACAACATCTAGCTGATTTCATAGGCTGGCAGAGCTACCAACAGACTGGTACCAGGACGCATTACAACATCTAGCTGATTTCATAGGCTGGCAGAACTACCAACAGACTGGTACCAGGACGCATTACAACATCTAGCTGATTTCATAGGCTGGCAGAGCTACCAACAGACTGGTACCAGGACGCATTACAACATCTAGCTGATTCATAGGCTGGCAGAACTACCAACAGACTGGTACCAGGACGCATTACAACATCTAGCTGATTCATAGGCTGGCAGAACTACCAACAGACTGGTACCAGGACGCATTACAACATCTAGCTGATTTCATAGGCTGGCAGAACTACCAACAGACTGGTACCAGGACGCATTACAACATCTAGCTGATTTCATAGGCTGGCAGAGCTACCAACAGACTGGTACCAGGACGCATTACAACATCTAGCTGATTTCATAGGCTGGCAGAGCTACCAACAGACTGGTGCATTACAACGATTCATCTATTTTGTTTCTATTCTTCTGTCACATTCATCTCTAGCAACATCAATAAATTGAACTGGTTGTTCCTGTATACGGTACTGATTTCAAATCATGATGGCATGCTAAATTACCCGCAGAACAGTTATGCGTGTATTCATTTTGTTGGCTGGTTTGCACTACCCAAGCGTAGTAATGATGAATTGTCCCAGTGTCATTCTTACCGGAGACACATTTCCAGTCATTCAGATGGTATCTTCTCATCTCTAACTACAAATCAAATCAAATCAAATTTTATTGGTCACATACACATGGTTAGCAGAGGGCGGGGTCGTTGCACAGGGCGGGGTCGAGACCCAGGGTTGCGAGCTTAATGACGAGTTTGGAGGGTACTATGGTGTTAAATGCTGAGCTGTAGTCGATAAACAGCATTCTTACATAGGTATTCCACTTGTCCAGATAGGTTAGGGCAGTGTGCAGTGTGATTGCGATTGCGTCGTCTGTGGACCTATTGGGGCGGTAAGCAAATTGGAGTGGGTCTAGGGTGTCAGGTAGGGTGGAGGTGATATGATCCTTGACTAGTCTCTCAAAGCACTTCATGATGACGGAAGTGAGTGCTACGGGGCGGTAGTCGTTTAGCTCAGTTACCTTAGCTTTCTTGGGAACAGGAACAATGGTGGCCCTCTTGAAGCATGTGGGAACAGCAGACTGGGATAGGGATTGATTGAATATGTCCGTAAACACACCAGCCAGCTGGTCTGCGCATGCTCTGAGGACGCGGCTTGGGATGCCGTCTGGGCCGGCAGCCTTGCAAGGGTTAACACGTTTAAATGTTTTACTCACATTGGCTGCAGTGAAGGAGAGCCCGCAGGTCTTGGTAGTGGGTCGTGTCGGTGGCACTGTATTGTCCTCAAAACGAGCAAAGAAGTTGTTTAGTTTGTCTGGGAGCAAGACATCGGGGTCCACGACGGGGCTGGTTTTCTTTTTGTAGTCCGTGATTGACTGTAGACCCTGCCACATACCTCTCGTGTCTGAGCCGTTGAATTGTGACTACTTCGTCTCTATACTGACGCTTAGCTTGTTTGATTGTCTTGCGGAGGGAATAGCTACACTGTTTGTATTCGGTCATGTTTCCGGTCGCCTTGCCCTGATTAAAAGCAGTGCTTCGCGCTTTCAGTTTTGCACGAATGCTGCCATCAATCCACGTTTTCTGGTTGGAGAAGGCTTTAATAGTCGCCGTGGGTACGACATCACCGATGCACTTGCTAATAAACCCGCTCACCGAATCAGCGTGTACATCAATGTTGTTGTTCGACGCTATCCGGAACATATCCCAGTCCACGTGATCGAAGCAATCTTGAAGCGTGGAATCAGATTGGTCGGACCAGCATTGAAAAGACCTGAGCACGGGCGTTTCCTGTTTTAGTTTCTGTCTATAGGCTGGGAGCAACAAAATGGAGTTGTGGTCAGATTTGCCAAAAGGAGGGCAAGGGAGGGCGTTCTATGCGTTGCGGAAGTTAGAGTAACAATGATCCAGAATTTTGCCAGCCGGGTCGCACATTCGATATGCTGATAAAATTTAGGGAGCCTTGTTTTCAGATTAGCCTTGTTAAAATCCCCAGCTACAATAAATGCAGCCTCAGGATATGTGGTTTCCAGTTTACATAGAGTCCAATGAAGTTCTTTCAGGGCCGTCGAGGTGTCTGCTTGGGGGGGATATACACGACTGTGATTATAATTGAAGAGATTTCTCATGGTAGATAATGCGGTCGGCATTTGATTATAAGGAATTCTAGGTCAGGTGAACAAAAGGACTTGAGTTCCTGTATGTTGTTATGATCACACCACGACTCGTTAATCATAAGGCATACACCCCTGCCCTTCTTCTTACCAGAGAGATGTTTGTTTCTGTCGGCGCGATGCGTGGAGAAACCAGGTGGCTGTACCGACTCTGATAACGTATCCCGAGTGAGCCATGTTTCCGTGAAACAGAGAACGTTACAATCTCTGATGTCTCTCTGGAAGGCAACCCTTGCTCGGATTTCGTCTACCTTGTTGTCAAGAGACTGGACATTGGCGAGTAGTATACTCGGGAGCGGTGGGCGATGTGCCCGTCTACGGAGCCTGACCAGAAGACCGCTCCGTCTGCCCTTTCTGCGGCGCTGTTGTTTTGGGTCGCTTGCTGGGATCCGATCCATTGTCCTGGGTGGTGGACCAAACAGAGGATCCGCTTCAGGAAAGTTCTATTCCTGGTCATAATTTTGGTAAGTTGACGTTGCTCTTATATCCAATAGTTCCTCCCGGCTGTATGTAATAAGACTTAAGATTTCCTGGGGTAACAATAGCCGTCATGACTACCTATGCATGTGTGATGGGTTGTGTGTCCTGGAGTGTGTGTTTAAGCATGTGTATGTGTATGCATGAATGAGTGATTGGGTTTTGTTATGTAAGTATATTGGTGTCCGCGAGTGTTCACCTGCTTTGTGATTTTGTTTGTGTGTGTTCAGGGGCGGATTGGCCATTTGGCATTTCGGTCAAAAGGAAAAAAATGGGTCGGTGTTTTAGAAAGGCCAGGTTCACAGTCCGCCCGTGTGTGTATGTGTGTGCGTGCGAGTGTGTGTGTGATGCATGTCGAGCAGCCTGACACCTCTCCTCAAACGCATGAATATATTAATTATACTGCAGAGCAGTGGAGTGGAGACAGGGACCAGCTCTACCCAGGTGTGTGTGTGTTTGTGTATAGTCTGACAGTATGCACTGCTTCTCACTACTGCCCTGCAGCCAGAAAGATACTGAGATACAGAGAGGGAGAGAGGGAGAAAAACACCTAGAGAAAGAGAGGGGGAGGAGGGGGATTGGATTTGGGGAGCAAGTGAAAAAGATAATCTAAAAGATGGACATGGGAAGAGAGAGAAGAAGAGAGAGGGGACGAGTGGATGGGAGGAAAAGGAGAGGGAGAGCTGTGTGTACAGCTGTGTGCATGTGTGAGAGGTGTGTGACGTTTAAGATGAGGGAGGAACATTTTTGGGGGGCCTTATTTCCATTACAGCATATTGGATGATTGTCATTCGTAGTCCATTCACCCAGCTCAATGTAACATCAATAGGCTAAGGATACTACATGACACTCTAATTTTCCCTATACCCATCATGAGGTTGCTACAACCTAGCCTATGAGTGTAAGTTTACAACAAAGGTGCTCAGGTCAAGAGAAAAATTTAGAGTAATCTAGCTGATTTTGGGTGTAATCATTAGTCCAATAGTTGCAAACGAGAGTTTGTATTAGACAAATTCTGATATTTTTATCCCCGTTTTTCTACAGAATCAGCAGAATGAATTCACCCCTGATCACACACAAACACAGTTCACTTTCATAGCAGCCACATACAAACAGCATGATAATTTTCTCTCACCTTTTCCCTTCGCTTGTGGACATCAGTGCACAACACCAGCTGTCTGTGACCAGGCGAAAAAACCTTTCCAAGCAAACCTTCATATCATAACCGCCAACCACTACACACATTGTTGTCACCATATTAGCTAACGTCATAGTAAACATAGCTAGAATTAACGCGGTAGTTAACCCGCTACAATCATGCAGTACAGTGTACCATCAGCAAGCATTTTAGCAGGTGGCAATTAATTGATAAAACCAAAAACTTTCCTCAACTTGGAAGAATTCCAGTGTTGTATAGCCATAGCCAGCTAGCTAACATAGCATCCCTCTCTGTTTGAGCTGGGTATTTGAGTAGGCTAAACTAGCTAGCTGCATTCACTAGCTAAGTGAAAGTGAAAAAAATACAATGAAATCTCTCTCTCACTTCTCATTCATTTTGAAAGAAATTAATTTGTTCAAAACTGTTCAACTATTGTCTTTCTTTCTCGTTTAGTCAACTATTCACCACATGTATGCACTGCAGTGCTAGCTAGCAGTGCTATTCTTTCAGTACTATATTAATTCTCTGATCCTTTAATTGGGTGGACAACATGTCAGTTCATGCTGCAAGAGCTCTGATAGGTTGGAGGACGTCCTCCGAAGTTGTCATAATTACTGTGTAAGTCTATGGAAGGGGATGAGAACCATGAGCCTCCTAGGTTTTGTATTGAAGTCAATGTACCCAGAGGAGGACAGAAACAAGCTGTCCTCTGGCTACACCCTGGTGCTACCCTACAGAGTGCTGTTGAGGCTACTGTAGACCTTCATTTCAAAACAGTGTGTGTTTTAATCATTTATTTGGTGACATTAATATATTTGGTATAGTTTTATGTAAAAAGGATAACTTTTTTAATGTTTCACTGTTTTTATTTTTATAAAATTAATTGAGGAGGATGGTCTTCCACCTTCCTCCTCTGAGGAACCTCCACTCATGTGTATGTGTGTGACTCTGCATGCATGTGTGTCCAGTCCAACAGAACCGGATGATACTCATGTTCATGAGTTGTGTATCATACGTCATTGGGGCCCCTTGACTAGTCAGGGAACGACAGGGATGAGCAGAGCCTATGGGACAGGACCACTTTAGGGGCTCTTGTACCAGTCCCTGTAGCCAACAGGGCAGAACCAGACCCAGACAGACAAAGAGAAGGAGAAGGAGAGCGAGAGAGAGAAAGAGGAGAGGGAGAGGGAGAGAGGGAGGGGAGAGAGAGAGAGAGTGGAAGAGATAGAGAGCGAAAAAGGGAGGAGAGATAGGACATGGATAATGATGGATGATCCAGGGATGGTGTGATTCGTCATACATACAGCCCATGATTTTCATGTTTAAACTCTCAAATGGCTGCAGTGTGCATTTTTGAAGGGCATTTTTGGATCAGATGTGGGCTTGAATCCTACAAAGTGGTTGACTAACTCCTCTTCATTCACCATTTGATACCCAACCCTTAGCTAACTCTACAATAATGCTATTCTACTTCCTCTCCTCTTTCCTCTCCCTCCTTCCCTGGGGGAGTGTGGTTCTGGTCAGAAGGGATGTGTTCAGGTATATCAGGCCTGGTTTGATGACTGAGTCGACCCACGTTGGTCCTTTTTTATTCATGAAGCACCATTAGGAAGCTTCACAGGCTTTAAACCATTCATTAAACTACATCTAGATAGATGGATGGATGAATGGATGGATTGATGGCTGAAGGACAAGTGGAATGATTGGACGAAGTGATGAAAGATAGAAGTTGAAACAGATTGATGAAAGGTAGAGAAGGATGGGTAATATGTGTTCTGGTCCAGTCCTCTCCTCTCGAATCAGTCCGGTAATTAGGTGCCCAATAGAGTTTTAAACACCTCTACCGTCACCTTGGTCTTAGCTCAGCATTATTTATCTCACTGTAGAAATCAATACACACTGAGGAAGATTCTTAATCTACACAGTTTCTGTGTTGTAAAATGCAAATCAGTTATCACCAGCAATATCCTTCTGTCTTTCTTTTTTTCTCTCTCTTTGTCTAATACTATTACTTTTACTACCTCTCTGTGTCTCTATCTCTCTGTGTCTCTATCTCTCGGTGTCTCTATCTCTCTGTGTCTCTATCTCTCTGTGTCTCTATCTCTCTGTGTTTCTATCTCTCTGTGTCTCTATCTCTCTGTGTCTCTATCTCTCTGTGTCTCTATCTCTCTGTGTCTCTATCTCTCTGTGTCTCTATCTCTCTGTGTTTCTATCTCTCTGTGTCTCTATCTCTCTGTGTCTCTATCTCTCTGTGTCTCTATCTCTCTGTGTTTCTATCTCGCTGTGTCTCTATCTCTCTCTTAGCTCCTACATAAATGTTCTCTCTCTTTTCTCTCTGTTTTCCAGGATCACATTCGTCCACCTGCCATTCCAGAGTAAATGGCTGTACATTGGCACAGAGAAAGGAAACATCCACATCGTCAACGTGGAGTCGTTCACACTCTCAGGCTACGTCATCATGTGGAACAAAGCCATCGAACTGTGAGTGGAGCTTACACAGGGTCTTAATTTGGTTATTTTGTTGCTGAGAATTTTCAGTGCGGGAAATGCCGATGAACTTCATGATTTACATAAATTCACTGAAAATCCATACTAACACACGGTTATATAAACAGTATTGTACTTTTATTGTAGCCTACTCAAGCAAAATTATGAAATCAACGTTCAAATCCTGTTGCTGCAGGATTATTTTGCTGTGACAATATAGGTCAAATTCAGATCCTACATCTGTAGTCACCTCTAGGCTTAATCCACAACTGGTGGCTTTACTAACCACAGGTGTGAAGGAGAAAGGATGTGAATCACTAGTTCTGACTCTTAGTTACTAGGCCTCTTCAACACTGGGTTAAAGTATTAAGACACTGCTATTTCACAGGGTGTTTGTGTTGCTGTTGACATACCTCATGTTGTTTCTGCTCTAGAGCTCTTGCATAATTCACTCGTGACCTTTTTAGCATTTTCCTCATCCTGTCTCTTCCTGTCTCATAGTGAGGGATGGAACAGGTGTCTCTTAAGATCAGTGTTGGCCATGTACAGATGTCCTGTGTCAACAGTGCTGAGGGGAAAGGGAGAAGGAAAGTAGAGGAGAGGGGAAGGGGGAGGGGAGAGGAGATGAGACGGGCAAGAAAAAGAGAGAAGAGGAAGAGAGGACAGGAAAGAGAGCGGGTTGATAGAGAAGGGTGGGGGTTTAGGAGAGGTGAGGGGTAGACGAGAGGAAGGAGAGAGGAAGTAGAGAAATAGAAGGAGGTCGGGGATAGACAAGTAGGAGAGAGGTAGAGGAATGGAGAGGTGGGTTATAAGGAAGGAAGTAGTGTAAATGGGTGACAGTATGGGTCTCTAAGGAGTCGTGCCTGCCAGTCCTGAAGCTGCCATTGTATTTCCAGAATAAAGGTCTCTGTGTGTGTGTGTGTGTGTGTGTGTGTGTGTGTGTGTGTGTGTGTGTGTGTGTGTGTGTGTGTGTGTGTGTGTGTGTGTGTGTGTGTGTGTGTGTGTGTGTGTGTGGCCCATATCCAGTTCTGATGACAACAGTATATCTGCACACAAAGGCTTTATGATTAGACAAGA
This sequence comes from Salvelinus alpinus, assembly GCF_045679555.1. Taxonomy (NCBI): domain Eukaryota; kingdom Metazoa; phylum Chordata; class Actinopteri; order Salmoniformes; family Salmonidae; genus Salvelinus; species Salvelinus alpinus. The sequence goes on along the minus strand of NC_092093.1, from coordinate 24,254,131 downwards.
GCGCTTCAGATGGCACTTTCTCTCTCCTTCTATCTCTCCCTTCTCTCTCTCTCTACCTCTCTTTTTCTGTCTCATCTTATTGTGGGCTGCGGGTATGCAAGGTAGATACCTCTCCTGCCTTTATCTTCTCCTATTGTCCTCTTTGGAGCTGTCATCAGAGAGGGACCGTGGAGTGGGCGGCTCAGAGACAATGTGCTCTCTATTTTACACCACCTCAGTAACACACTGCATAGAAAGAAATACACCCAAGCAGAGCACAGAACATTACAGAGTGGAACAGAACACTGTCAAGAAGATTACCAGGACGTACTGCAGCACTCAGTACTATAGCAGAACACTGTCGTTCAGTCCGGTTCTGTTTTAGTTGAGTAATATGTGGAGAAAAGACCCAAGTACTTGTAGGTAACAGTAAGGTATTGTCATGTCTTTACTATCATTGAATGTGAAGACTGTTATTTTATCAAATCAATTCTCTATGTGTAATTATTATTCCGTGATTAAACTAATCATGTAAACTTAAGTAACTAGGAAGTCGGGGCACCAAGGAAAATGTTGATTTACAGAGCTATAATTTTCAGAATATAACTCTTCAGATATTTTTATGTCTGATCGATTAGTCATTCTCATGAATGTATTATTATTACCTTGTTAGTCTCATTCCAAACGTCGTAAAATTCTTGGTTATCTGCACGAACCCTAGCATAAATTATGAATCAGCAATATACAAATTTGCTTAATTTTTTATTTACTAACTAACTAAATAATCACAGAAATATATAACAAACAAACTGTAGATATTGGGTACTAACAATGATAGAAAAGTCCCTAGTGGGCTAAGCCGATATGACAGCTTGGTAGACAAAAGGAAATGGGTGGGACTGAGAAAGAGCGGGAAATAACAAATGGATTCATTACACACAGTCTATAATTATATTCATTAAAATGCCAATCCTTTGCACATGAACGGCCGCTCTTTCGAGAATAATTGCAATATAATTGCATATATTTACGCCCATATGTCGTTGTTGTCTTCTCTGTTGGAATCCTCGATTGTCCTGTCGGGTTCATCAGAGTCTCTGGTTAACTTTCATTCAAGTCACAAAGTCTTTTGTGGTTGTAGGTGGTTAGAATGGATACTTCAGAGTACCATTCAGACATGTTCTCATAGAAAAGAGGCTTCGGCGGTTGACAGTATTCTCGTTCTAGATTTAGATAATTTCTAGCTGCAGACTAGTAATAAAACATCTAAGATTTGTGCTCTTATTCTATAGGGATTGATATTCTCAGAGTTTAACCATTTCCAGCCGTGTAGCCAATGCTCCACGTGGTATAGTTTTTTCCTTTGGTAGAGTTGTAGATTAAACCACCTCACACACCAGCGTCACCCGGCATGTTTTGGTCTGGTGTGAATTTCTTCAGGAGTGAGTTTTATCCTCTGTCGAAGAAGGGGCGGTTCTATGAAGCCTAATGTGATGTCTGGGCTCACAGGGGTGTGGCCACTGACTAGTTCATCTTTATATGAAAATCCATACTCTCATTTAGAAGGTTAATATCACATTACATCTTTTCACAAATCGTTTAATTTTTAATCACATACGTTTCACAATATTTAGATGTAAACCTGACAGCTGGGAAATGTACACTTTAAGAGATACCGTTATGTGTGTTTCCTGTCCTTCATGAGATCACCAAATGAAACACACTCGTCATAACTGTCCCTTTAGTGTCCACGGACCATTCCTACATTCTCGAAAGTAGAAATATTGTTTAATTCTCCCATTTATGGGGATTTAGGAGTTTGGCCAAGTCTAGTCCTTTGGTCTCTCTCTGTGCTCTCTCCCTCTCTTTCTGCATGACCGGGGGAGAGAGTCTCTGCCAGGAATGTATGACCTGAGATAATAAAACCTGGGTTAGGAGAGAGAGAGGGGGTGAGTCACAATCTACACCCAGAAAGGGTCACTTCATGACAGTATACACTGGAGTTGTGTTCTACTATCATACTAGGTATAGTAAAGAAGAGTGTGGCGTACTGCAGCACAGCTTGCGGGGTGCCGCAGAATTCTATGGCACGTGATTTAAAGGAAGAACCACTGTATACCAGTCATCACCCTCCCTGTAGTCATCACATAAACCAGTCATCACCCTCCCTGTAGTCATCACTTAAACCAGCCATCACCCTCCCTGTAGTCATCACATAAAGCAGTCATCACCCTCCCTGTAGTCATCACATAAAGTTACACTGTGTGTGTTTGACTCACTTCTGTGTACTGAGCTACTGTACCAGGAACTGCTGACCACACACACACACACACACACACACACACACACACACACACACACACACACACACACACACACACACACACACACACACACACACACACACACACACACACACACACACACACACACACACACAAACACAAACACAAACACACACACACACACACCGCTTGTGGGTTCTAGCTGGAACCAAATAGTGTTCTCCTATGGGGACAGCCAAAGAACCCTTTTGGAACCCTTTTTTCTTTGAGTGTAGAACAGGAGTAACGTGCAGCCTGAGGCCCACTATGACACACAGTTCATGTGAACACCAGAGGGTGTCCTCTCTCTCCCTCCCGGCCCTTCCCCCTCTTTATTCTTGTATGTTGCCTCTTGCTGCCCCTGCCTGTCTGTATGTGTGGGTGTCTGTGTGTGTGTGTGTTCCCTCCCACCCAGCCTCAGCCCTCACTGGGTCCTAACTGGGCCTAGAGATCAGGCCCTACTGTACCATCCAAACCTCCAGGCCTGTAGGGTGAGTTGCTCATGGATAGACCCAGCACTGTAACTTCGCCCGTGGGGAGACAGTAATCTATCACCCAGTCCTCCAGGAGACCCAGAGCAGTAGCAGAGCTGACCCACCCGTCCTCACACGCCACTCCACTCCACCACAGGGGTTGGCTGCAGATTGATTGGCTGAAAATTACAGGCTGAAAGAAAGAATGAAAGCCTTGAGATGAATGTCACCCTCTGTGATGAATGGGACCCTCTCTGTTGAATGTCAACCTCTCTGATGAGTTACCCTCTCTGAGGAATGTCACCCTGTCTGTTTAAAGTCACCCTGTCTGATGAGTCACACACTCTGATGAATGTCACCCTCTCTGATGAATGTCACCCTGTCTGATGAAAGTCACCCTCTCTGATGAGTCACAATCTCTGACGAATGTCACCCTCTCTGATGAGTCACACTGTCTGATCAAAGTCACCTTCTCTGATGAGTCTGATGAATGTCACCCTCTCTGATAAAAGTCACCTTTTCTGATTAATGTCACCCTCTCTGATGATTGTCAACCTGTCTGATCAGTCACACTCTCTGATGAATGTCACCCTGTCTGATGAAAGTCACCCTCTTTGATGAGTCACCCTCTCTAATAAATGTCACCCTATCTGATGAAAGTCACCCTCTCTGATGAGTCACCCTCTCTGATGAGTCACCCTCTCTGATGAATGTCACCATCTCTGATAAATGTCACACTGTCTGATGAGTCACCCTGTTTGATGAATGTGGCCCTTTGATAGGTCACCCTCTCTGATGAATGTCACCCTCTCTGATTCGTCACCCTCTCGGAATAATGTCATCCTCTCTGATGAATGTCACCCTCTCTGATGAGTCACCATGTCTGATGAAAGTCACCCTCTCTGATGAATGTCACCCTCTCTGAAGAATGTCACCCTGTCTGAGGAAAGTCACCCTGTCTGATGAATGTCACCCTCTCTGATGAGTCAACCTGTCTGAATAAAGTCACCCTCTCTGATACATGTCACCCTGTCTGATGAAAGTCACCCTCTCTAATAAATGTCAACCTGTCTGATGAAAGTCACCCTCTCTGATGAGTCATACTCTCTGAGGAGTCACACCCTCTGACGAATGTCACACTCTCTGATGAGTCACCCTCTCTGATGAATGTCACCCTCTCTGATGAGTCACCCGGTCTGATGAAAGTCACACTGTCTGATGAATGTCACCCTGTCTGATGAATGTCACCCTGTCTGATGAATGTCACCCTCTCTGATTAGTCACCCTCTCAGATTAATGTCACCTTCTCTGATGAATGTCACTCTCTCTGATGAGTCACTATGTCTGATGAAAGTCACCCTCTCTGACGAATGTCACCTTCTGATGAATGTCACCCTGTCTGATGAATGTCACCCTGTCTGAAGAATGTCACCCTGTCTGAAGAATGTCACCCTCTCTGATGAATCAACCTGTCTGATGGCGCTGGAAGAAATGGCAGCAGTTTTACGGGCGCCGAACCAATTGTGCTATTATGTGGGTTTTTTTTGCGTTATTTAATACTTATTTTGTACATAATGTTTCTGAAACCGTATCTTACGGCAAAAAAGAGCTTCAGGATTCCAGGACAGCGATCACTCACCTGGGATTAGACAAAGATTTTTTCTTCAACAAGCAAGACGCAGAGGACATTCTCCAAACACCCGACAGGGCCAACATCCCCGTTATTTTCAAGAGGACGAAACGCAGGTACAGGGGACACAGAGCGGGATGCCTCGTGAGGACCCGCAGAAGGTGAGTGGGAAAGCTGCCGTTACCATCAATATTACTCGCCAACGTGCAATCATTGGACAATAAATTAGAAGAGGTACGATCACGAATATCCTACCAACGGGACATCAAAAACTGTAATATCCTATGTTTCACGGAATCATGGCTGAATGACAACATGATATTCAGCTAGCGGGATATATGCTGCACCGGCAAGATAGAACAGCACACTCTGGTAAGACGAGGGGGGGGGGCGGTCTGTGCATATTTGTAAACAACAGCTGGTGCACGAAATCTGAGGAAGTCTCTAGATTTTGCTTGCCTGAAGTAGAGTATTTTGTGATAAATTGCAGGCCACACTACGTGCCTAGAGAGTTTTCAGCTATACTTTTCGTGGCTGTTTATTTACCACCACAGACAGATGCTGGCACTAAGACCACACTCAGTCAGCTGTATAAGCAAAAAAGCTAACAGGAAATCACTCACCCAGAGGCGGCGCTCCTAGTGGCCGGAGACTTTAATGCAGGGAAACTTAAATCAGTTCTACCAAATTTCATGTGAACTGTGCAACCAGAGGGAAAAAATTCTAGACCACCTGTACTCCACACACAGAGACGCGTACAAAGCTCTCCCTCGCACTCCATTTGGTAAATCCGACCACAACTCTATCCTCCTGATTCCTGCTTACAAGCAAAAATTAAAGCAGGACGCACCACTGACTCGGTCAATAAAAAAGTGGTCAGATGAAGCAGATGCTAAACTATAGGACTGTTTTGCTATCACAGACTGGAACATGTTCCGGGATTCTTCCGATGGCATTGAGGAGTACACCACATCAGTCACTGGCTTTATCAATAAGTGCATCGAGGACTTCGTCCCCACAGTGACTGTATGTACGTACCCCAACCAGAAGCCATGGATCACATGCAACATTCGCACTGAGCTAAAGGGCAGAGCTGCCGCTTTCAAGGTGCAGGACTCTAACACGGAAGCTTACAAGAAGTCCTGTTATGCCCTGCAACGAACCATCAAACAGGCAAAGTGTCAATACAGGGCTAAGATTGAATCATACTACACCGGCTCTGACACTCATCTTATGTGGCAAGGCTTGCAAACTATTACAGACTACAAAGGGAATCACAGCCGCGAGCTGCCCAGTGACACAAGCCTGCCAGACGAGCTAAATCACTTCTATGCTCGCTTCGAGGAAAGCAACACTGAGGCATGCATGAGCGCATCAGCTATTCCAGACGACTGTGTGATCAAGCTCTCCGTAGCCGACTTGAGTAAGACCTTTAAACAGGTCAACATACATAAGGCTGCGGGGCCAGATGGATTACCAGGACGTGTACTCCGGGCATGTGCTGACCAACTGGCAAGTGTCTTCACTGACATTTTCAACATGTCCTTGATTGAGTCTGTAATACCAACATGTTTCAAGCAAACCACCATAGTCCCTATGCCCAAGAACAAAAAGGCAACCTGCCTAAATGACTACAGACCCGTAGCACTCACGTCTGTAGCCATGAAGTGCTTTGAAAGGCTTGTAATGGCTCACATCAACACCATTATCCCAGAAACCCTAGACCCACTCCAATTTGCATACTGCCCAAACAGATCCACAGATGATGCAATCTCTATTGCACTCCACACTACCCTTTCCCACCTGGACAAAAGGAACACTTATGTGAGAATGCTATTCATTGACTACAGCTCAGCGTTCAACACCATAGTACCCTCAAAGCTCATCACTAAGCTAAGGATCCTGGGACTAAACACCTCCCTCTGCAACTGGATCCTGGACTTCCTGACGGGCCGCCCCCAGGTGGTGAGGGTAGGTAGCAACACATCTGCCACGCTGATCCTCAACACTGGAGCCCCCCAGGGGTGGGTGCTCAGTCCCTTCCTGTACTCCCTGTTCACCCACGACTGCATGGCCAGGCACGACTCCAACACCATCATTAAGTTTGCAGACACCACAACAGTGGTAGGCCTGATCACCGACAACGACGAGACAGCCTGTAGGGAGGAGGTCAGAGACCTGGCCGGGTGGTGCCAGAATAACAACCTATCCCTCAACGTAACCAAGACTAAGGAGATGATTGTGGACTACAAGAAAAGGAGGACTGAGTACGCCCCCATTCTCATCGACAGGGCTGTAGTGGAGCAGGTTGAGAGCTTCAAGTTCCTTGGTGTCCACATCACCAACAAACTAGAATGGTCCAAACACACCAAGACAGTCGTGAAGAGGACACGTCAAAGCCTATCCCCCCCTCAGGAAACTAAACAGATTTGGCATGGGTCCTGAGATCCTCAAAAGGTTCTACAGCTGCAACATCGAGACAGTCCTGACTGGTTGTATCACTGCCTGGTATGGCAATTGCTCGGCCTCCGACCGCAAGGCACTACAGAGGGTAGTGCGTACAGCCCAGTACATCACTGGTGCTAAGCTGCCTGCCATCCAGGACCTCTAACCAGGCGGTGTCAGAGGAAGGCCCTAAAAATTGTCAAAGACCCCAGCCATCCCAGTCATAGACTGTTCTCTCTACTACCGCATGGCAAGCGGTACCGAAGTGCAAAGTCTAGGACAAAAAGGCTTCTCAACTATTTTTATCCCCAAGCCATAAGACTCCTGAACAGGTAATCAAATGGCTACCGGACTATTTGCATTGTGTTCCCCCCCCAACCCCTCTTTTACACTGCTGCTACTCTCTGTTTATCATATATGAACAGTCACTTTAACTATACATTCATGTACATATGTACATACTACCTCAATTGGCCCGACCAACCAGTGCTCCCGCACGTTGGCTAATCGGGCCATCTGCATTGTGTCCCGCAACCCACCACCCGCCAACCCCTCTTTACGCTACTGCTACTCTCTGTTCATCATATATACATAGTCACTTTAACCATATCTACATGTACATACTACCTCAATCAGCCTGACTAACCAGTGTCTGTATGTAGCCTCGCTACTTTTATAGCCTCGCTACTGTATATAGCCTCGCTACTGTTTTTCACTGTTTTTTTACTGTTGTTTTTATTTCTTTACTTACCTATTGTTCACCTAATACCTTTTTTGCACTATTGGTTAGAGCCTGTAAGTAAGCATTTCACTGTAAGGTCTACCTACACCTGTTGTATTCGGCCCACATGACAAATAAACTTAGATTTGATTTGATTTGTTGAAAGTCACCCTCTCTGATGAATGTCACCCTGTCTGGTGAGTCGTACTCTCTGATGAGTCCCACTCTCTAATGAATCTTACCCTCTCTGATGAGTCACACTCTGATGAATGTCACCCTGTCTGATGATAGTCACCCTGTCTGATGATAGTCACCCTGTCTGATGAAAGTCACCTTGTCTGATGAAAGTCACCCTGTGTGATGAAAGTCACCCTGTCTAATTAATGTCACCCTGTGTGATGAAAGTCACCCTGTCTGATGAAAGTCACCCTGTCTGATGAAAGTCACCCTGTGTGATGAAAGTCACCCTGTCTGATGAAAGTCACCCTGTCTGATGAAAGTCTCCCTGTGTGATGAAAGTCACCCTGTCTGATGAAAGTCACCCTGTCTGATGAAAGTCTCCCTGTGTGATGAAAGTCACCCTGTCTGATGAAAGTCACCCTGTCTGATGAAAGTCTCCCTGTGTGATGAAAGTAACCCTGTCTGATGAAAGTCACCCTGTCTGATGAAAGTCACCCTGTGTGATGAAAGTCACCCTGTCTGATGAAAGTCACCCTGTGTGATGAAAGTCACCCTGTCTGATGAAAGTCACCCCCCACGATTCTGCTTTCCTCTTCCATCCCTATTTCTTTCTGTCCCTTCCCCCTCAATGTCACCATCTTTCTCTTACTCCTTTCTTTTTTTAGCACATTGCGATACCTGTGCTAACATTATCCCACCTCCCCCTATACACATAAACAGGTAGTCCTGTTGGCATGTTCCTGGCTAAGGCCCCAGACTAAGGGCTGTTAATGCCATGTTGCCATAGGGGACATTTTCAGTGTGACTGTGTTTCCGCTGTATCAGTATTGGATGCTTGTGTTGCCTGCAGATGTACCAGGTGTTCTGATTTGTGTGTTGTGTGTGTGGTGTGTGTGTGTGTGTGTGTGTGTGTGTGTGTGTGTGTGTGTGTGTGTGTGTGTGTGTGTGTGTGTGTGTGTGTGTGTGTGTGTGTGTGTGTGTGTGTGTGTGTGTGTGTGTGTGTGTGTGTGTGTGTGTGTGTGTGTGTGTGTGTGTGTGTGTGTGTGAATAGAAGGCAGGCAAGGAGTTGTGGCGTGCGAAGAGGCTGTCAGATTCACTGATGCCTGGTCTTTCTCATGGTGTGTGTGTTTGCGTGTGTTTGTGTGTGTGTGTATATGTTGATACTATATATTTGTGATACACACCACAGGACATGGTTGATGGTCTTTGATGGTGTTTGTGTGATATCCACTATGGGACATTGAGTTTGATGGCATATAGATAGATGGTAGGTGTTGTATTGCATGTGTGATGCATTCAATATGACATTCAAATATATGGGCAGGTGTTATCCATTATGAGAGAAGTCTGTGTGTGGAATTCAGGCCTCTGCACCTTAGATAGATTACTTTCATTCACACACTCTTGCATAGGTGTGTGTGTGTGTGTGCTTGCCTCTATGTGGGTGCTGCATATTTTCAGGAGGCTGTCTGCACTCTGCACATCCTGGCTCTGTTTCCATGGTGATCCATTCTCCAAATCCTGTGTGTGTGTGCATGCGTGCACATGTGCGTGTGTGTGTGTGCAGCAGAGAATGGGTTGGTTTGTAAGTAACAGTGTGACAGTGGCGAGGGGGATTAGATAAATAAACAACTCCAGCTGCAGTAACACTGAGTTAATAACACTATCTGGTTAACACTGATAAATATAGACCCCGGCAACCATGGGCAACATCCCAATTCTCCATAGCCTCCTATCCTCCTCTCCTCTCCTCTCCTCTCCTCTCCTCTCCTCTCCTCTCCTCTCCTCTCCTCTCCTCTCCTCTCCTCTCCTCTCCTCTCCTCTCCTCTCCTCTCCTCTCCTCTCCTCTCCTCTACTCTACTTAGCGCCTTTCCTTCATGACCCCAGTCATCCCTATCCTCATCCTCTATGTTAGCCATGATGGCAGTCTTTGGCATAGGGAGAGGAGAGAGGAGAGAAACATGGAGGAAGAGAGGAGGACTGAGATGGAGATAGGGAGATACACATACGCGCGCGCGTGTGCACGCACACACATACACACACACTACAGTACACACTCTCACAGGGGACTGACAGCCATCCATCTCTCCCTTCAGTAAGCTCCTGTCTTTGAAAGATGACTCTCAGGGCTTCAGCAGTTAGCCCTGTCCTTCCCATGCTCTGTTTCTAATTGACTTTGTTCCTTTAGCTGCTCTAAGCTCAAAGTTGATCTTCTCTCTCACTATTCGCCTGAGCTATCTGTATGATGTGTGGGAACTCTAAACACATCTGTTGTATGTGACATCCCTTTGATGAGGCTGAGGGGAGTGTCCCTTTGATGAGGCTGAGTGGAGTGTCCCTTTGATGAGGCTGAGTGGAGTGTCCCTTTGATGAGGCTGAGTGGAGTGTCCCTTTGATGAGGCTGAGGGGAGTGTCCCTTTGATGAGGCTGAGTGGAGTGTCCCTTTGATGAGGCTGAGTGGAGTGTCCCTTTGATGAGGCTGAGGGGAGTGTCCCTTTGATGAGGCTGAGGGGAGTGTCCATTTGATGAGGCTGAGAGGAGTGTCCCTTTGATGAGGCTGAGGGGAGTGTCCCTTTGATGAGGCTGAGTGGAGTGTCCCTTTGATGAGGCTGAGGGGAGTGTCCCTTTGATGAGGCTGAGGGGAGTGTCCATTTGATGAGGCTGAGAGGAGTGTCCCTTTGATGAGGCTGAGGGGAGTGTCCCTTTGATGAGGCTGAGTGGAGTGTCCCTTTGATGAGGCTGAGAGGAGTGTCCCTTTGATGAGGCTGAGGGGAGTGTCCCTTTGATGAGGCTGAGTGGAGTGTCCCTTTGATGAGGCTGAGGGGAGTGTCCCTTTGATGAGGCTGAGGGGAGTGTCCCTTTGATGAGGCTGAGGGGAGTGTCCCTTTGATGAGGCTGAGTGGAGTGTCCCTTTGATGAGGCTGAGGGGAGTGTCCCTTTGATGAGGCTGAAGGGATTGTCCCTTTGATGAGGCTCACCTTTATTTTCTATTTTTTCTTTTTCACTCTCTCTCTCTCTCTCTCTCTCTCTCTCTCTCTCTCTCTCTCTCTCTCTCTCTCTCTCTCTCTCTCTCTCTCTCTCTCTCTCTCTCTCTCTCTCTCTCTCTCTCTCTCTCTCTCTCTCTCTCAGATCCTCCAAGGCCCACCCAGGTCCTGTGGTCCACATAAGTGACAACCCCATGGATGAGGGAAAGGTATGGAGTGGCTCTCTGCCCCAAAATTGTGTACATTACATGTGTGTATCTTTCCTTCTTGTTGTTGAAGAGTGTGGCATGCCCCTAATCCTTCTTTAAAGACCTCACACATCGCTCGATCGTTCAGGTCTGACACTTTACCTTTATCCTGCCATCTGTCCCTCCCTCCCTACCTCCCTGCCCCTCTCTCTGGACGTAGGTTTAGCCTTTATGAAACATTAAAGCTGGCTGAATCATTATTTCTCTTTTATTTGAATACACAGATAATTGCTTTTGAAATATGAATGACTTGTCACAGCCACGGCTGTTCAGACGTTTATTTATCATTTATCCGTGTTTCAGGACTCGGGGTGCGAGAGGAGCTGAGTTCCAAAGAACAACATAAAAATATAGAAGGAAAATAATTCCTTATCATTTGAATTTCAATGAAGGCATTCTCTCACAGAGAGGTTTAAAGGTCCAACGCTGCCGTTTTTTAAAATTTATCTCAATATCATATAATTTCTGGGTAACAATTAAGTACCTCACTGTGATTGTTTTTCAATTAAAATAGTCAAAAATAAACAAAAATAGCTTCTTAAGCAAAGAGCCATTTCTCAAGCAATAATTTTGCTAGGACTGTCTGGAAGTGGTCTGAGTGGGGAGGGTAAACCTGAAAACTAGCTGTTATTGGAAGAGAGGTTTGGAACTCTCTTTCTTATTGGTCTATTAACTCATTTACCGCTTGGTGATGTCACCAGGCAGGGCAAAACTCCATCCCATCAAAACAGGCTGAATTTTATGGAATTTTTAAACAACTCTTACGCTCAAAGGGCATTATCATCATGTTAACAATTTCACAGTATTATTCCAAACTCATAGTTGGAAATATATATAAAACATAGGGAATTCATGTTTTTGACTGCACTGGGCCTTTAAATAAATAGTCCATTGTTTGGGGTATTTTGATAATATCAACTTTAGGGGGCATGGTTTGGTTAACAATAGTCATGAAAAAATGTAACAAAATGCACTTTTATTTACTTGTTGTTATTAACAGTTTAGAACCAAGGTGAAAAGGTGATCAAATAAACTGTGTATCCTGTTTGTCTTCTATTTCATCCCACCATCCAACTGCAGGGTGCCGTGGGAATGTTGAGCGTATTATTCCTTCTCTGATATGTCTGTCCTCACCGGGCCAAATCTCACTGGCTGTCTGTCAATTTTCCCTTCCAGCTTATCATTGGATATGAGGCTGGAATTGTGGTCTTGTGGGATCTGAAATCTAAGAAAGCAGACTACCGCTACACTTACGACGAGGTAGGCACCATCTCCCACAATGCCTTTCAGTACCTCTCTTCCTGTGATCTGAGGAATGCATGAAAATACAAAAAGAGAAATCAAATATTCATGAACTGCTTAATATAAATAGAATATTGTGTGTGTACTGTGTGTGTATTGTGTGTGTACTGTGTGTGTGTGTATGTGTGTGTGTGCACTGTGTTTTCCATATGCATTGTTTGCCTTTGAGAGATTACATTGAAAGGGGTTTCGAGTCTGTGAAGGGCTAGAGATGTAGACCAGGACTGTTTGGTGTTCGTTCTGTACCTGTACCCATACTGAGTTACTGTAAGGTTCTCTATTTATTTTCTTAGTCAACCTTTTGTTCATTTCGTTGTGTTCTTGAACGTAGCCCTGTTTCTTTGTGTTCTTGAATGTAGCCCTGTTTCTTTGTGTTCTGGAACGTAGCCCTGTTTCTTTGTGTTCTGGAACGTAGCCCTGTTTCTTTGTGTTCTGGAACGTAGCCCTGTTTCTTTGTGTTCTTTAACGTAGCCCTATTTCTTTGTGTTCTGGAACGTAGCCCTGTTTCTTTGTGTTCTGGAACGTAGCCCTGTTTCTTTGTGTTCTTGAACGTAGCCCTGTTTCTTTGTGTTCTGGAACGTAGCCCTGTTTCTTTGTGTTCTGGAACGTAGCCCTGTTTCTTTGTGTTCTGGAACGTAGCCCTGTTTCTTTGTGTTCTGGAACGTAGCCCTGTTTCTTTGTGTTCTAGAACGTAGCCCTGTCTTTAATTTTTGTTCATTGATTTCACCTGTGTTAGTTACTCACCTGGTCTCATCAGCTCCTTATTTAGTTCAGTTCATTCTGTTTGTGCCTTTGTGAGGTATTGTTCGTTTTGACATTACTAAGCCTTTTCCTAGCTCGTTTGTGAGAACCAGTTATAGCCTTCAGTAATAGTTTTGATTCACCTGCCTGTTTACCTACCTGTGTATGACCATTGCCTGCCTGTGACCACAATTCCTGCCTTCAGCGACGACGAAATAAACACCTGCGCGTGAATCTACACCTTTTTCTCCCTGAGTATTCAGTACAGAATACCTCACTTAATAACGGAATAGATTCAGCGGCGCTACAGTGGCGCCTAACCCAGCAAGAGGAGCATATGGAGGAAATCCAGGTATTGTAACCCATAGCCCTTCATTCATATCCATGCCTGGAAAATATGACGTTTCACCTGGGAAATGTCAGGGATATCTGATGCAATGCAGCAACTACATTGAGCACAACCCCACTAACTTCGCCACCGACAAGAGCAGGGTGGATTTTGTCTTTACTCACAGGCAAAGCCTTGTATTGGGGCACCGCCATATGGACTGCCAACAGCACAGAACTCTGATCTGAGACCCATTTCCACACCCTCTTCAAAGAGGTATTCGATCCCTCTCCTTCCGGTCGTCCTAGAGGAGACCTCCTCATAGAACCTCAACAAGGACGCAATTCAGCTGCCGAGTATGCCCTCGAGTTCCGCACTGTGGCTGCACGGAGTGGATGGAGTGAGGCTGCTTTACTTACCATCTACCGGAGAGGGCGCAACAGGGAATTTCAGGCAGAGCTGGCCTGTCGAGGTGGCCTTCAGGATTTAAATCAATACAGTCGTATGTCCATCTCCATCGACCACCTCATCGCCGACCGCCGAAGAACTATGCCACCCAGGAACACGAGACCTTCTCTTTCCATGATTCCGTCATCCCGTCCGAGTCTTCCAGAGTCCATGCAGTTGGGCCATGCTCCTCTCCCGTGTATCGAACATCAAAGGCGGATCCAAGAAGGGCTCTGCCTGTACTGTGGAGGGAAAGATTATCTACTCAGCCATTTCCCTGTTCACCCCCCACGGAGAGATGAGAAGGTTCCCTCCGCTGCCATGCAGGTAGGCGTGTCCTTATTTCTAAATATCTCCCAGAAACAATTCTCCATCCCAGAATTGATAACCGCGAAGGCGGTTACTAAGTACGTAGAAGGATTGATGGATTCGGGAGCAGCAGGTAATTTTATTGATCACCAGCTAGTACAAGAGCTTGACATTGATCTAACACCTGTCACCCCTCCCTTAAGGATTAACACCCTGGATGGGCAGCCATTGGGCACGGGCATCATTATGCACCTGACACAGAGCGTCACCCTCCAGATTGGAGTCTTCCACACAGAAACCATTCAACTCATGGAACTCTCATCCCCCAAACAGCCACTCATCCTCGGACACCCCTGGCTTTGTCGTCACGACCCTGCCATCTCGTGGTGACAAGGTGAACTACTGTCCTGGTCTTCTACCTGCTTCATCAGTTGTCTCTGCCTACCCTGCAGAGCCACCACCATTGGACTCTGCCTCTGCAGTGCCACCCACCATACCATCTGAATATGCCCAGTACAGCAATGTCTTCAGCAAAATCAAGGCCTCCACTCTGCCACCACATCGCCCGGGGGACTGTGCTATTGACTTACTCCCTGGAGTGTCCCCACCAAAGGGCTGTGTTTTCCCCCATCTATCCTGGAAAATGAGGCAATGGAGAACTACATTGATTACATTCAAACGGTTTAATTCGTCCTTCTTCCCGGCTGCGTCCAGCTTCTTTGTTGGAAAGAAGGACAGTGGTCTCCGTCCATGTGTTGATTACCGTTCCCTGAATGACGTCATGGTCAAGAACCGTTTCCCCATTCCTCTGATCCCAGCGACCCTTGAACAAGAGGGCCACGCCAACATCTATACAAAACTTGACCTGCGAAGTACATATAACCTTGTCCGTATGCGTGAAGGCGACGAATGGAAGGCGGTCTTTATCACCACACGAGGGCACTACCAATACCTGATCATGCCCTACGGCCTTACTAACGCCCCCGCCGTCTTCCAATCCTTTGGGAACAAGGTTTTCCAGGATATGCTCAACTGCTTTCTCATTGTCTATATTGATGACATCCTGATTTACTCTCACTTCCTTAAGGAACACATACAGCATGTGCAAAATGTTCTTCAATGGCTCCTTGACCATAATCTTTGTGAAGACTGAAAAGAGCCCCTTCCATGTAAACTTCCTCAGTTTCGTATTGACACCTAGAGGGGTCAGCATGGATGAAAACAAAGTCACCACCGTCAGTAAATGGCCCAAACCCACCATCGTTAAGGAACTCCAACGTTTCATTGGGTTCTCCAATTACTATCGCCGGTTCATTCGGAACTTCAGTTCTACTGCCGCTCCCCTCACTGCTCTTACCAGCCAAAAGACCCGGACCCTTCAATGGACTGATACCGCCCTGACTGCTTTCAACAACTTGGAATGCCTCTTCACCTCAGCTCTTGTCCTTCACCAACCTGATCCGACCCTTCCTTTCACCCTGGAGGTGGAAGTAGGAGCCATACTCTCTCAGCGGGTGGGAACACCTCCAAAATCGCATCCCTGTGCCGCCTTCTCCAGGAAATGATCCTCCGCTGAGAGGAATTTACGATGTGGGGAACAGAACTCCTCGCCATCAAGCTGGCCCTCGGAGTGGCGCCACTGGTTGGAGGGCGCACAACATCCCTTTCTCGTCTTAATAGATCATTGTAATTTGGAATATATCAGAGGGGCCAAGAGGTTAAACTCCAGACAAGCCCGCTGGGCTCTTCACATGCTTCCATTTTCATGTTACTTACATCCCTGGAAAGAAACTTAAAAGCTGATGCTCTCTCCTGCCAGTTTGACCTTCTGACCAGTAACTCAGACCCCACACCAATTCTTCCTTCCTCTTGCATTATGGGACTGGTACAGTGGGAGGTTCACTCTGCCATACAAGAAGCCTTAACCTCTGACCTGGCTCCTCCTGAGACACCAGCTGGGAGGAGTTACGTACCAGCAGCTGTTAGACCCCAACTGATGCAATGGTGTCACACGTCCTTGGGGTCAGGACATCTAGGCATTACACAAACCACCGAACTTCTAGCCCGTAAGTTCTGGCTGTCCTCACTGGCATCTGACGTAAGGGATTACTTGCACTCCTGTCCAGTCTGTGCCCAAACCAAAAGCCCTCGTCATCTCCCTTCCTCTAAGCTTCAACATTTTCCAATCCCTCACAGACCCTGGTCCCACATAGCTGTTGACTTCATCACAGACCTTCCTGAATCCTCTGGTAACGCCACCATCCTTGTCATAGTAGACCGTTTTTCAAAAATGTGTTGTCTGGTTCCTCTTCCTCATTTACCTAACGCCATGGAATTGGCTGAGTATGTTCCAGCAGGTGTTCCGTCTGTATGGGATTCCGGAGGACATCGTCGCTGGCCGCGAGCCCCAGTTTGTCTCCCGGGTGTGGTGAGCCTTCTGTGACTGACTGAGGGTCGCCCTCAGCCTATCCTCTGAGTACCATCTCCAGACCAACGGGCAGACGGAACGCCTGAACCAAGAAATGGGGAAGTACCTCCGCCAACAATGTTCTGCCTCTCCACATGACTGGAGTGGCCTGGACCGAATACACTCAGAACTCACTCAGAACTCAGTCACTCCCTCCGCCTTACTCCATTTCAGTGTGTACTTTGTTACCAACCCCCCATGTTTCCCCTGGGAGGCGGAGCCTGGTACTGTCCCAGCTGTCAACGACTGATTTTGGTGTAGTGAGCGGGTATGGGAGACCGCTCACTGCCGACAGATGCCGCCACTCTTTCACCCCGGACAGCGTGTGTGGCCCGGCGCGTTACATTCACTAGTTCCAAAAACATCCAGTGATAGTGTATAGTCACATCGTTTCAACAGAAATACTCATCATAAATGTAGATGATAATACAAGTTATACACATGGAATTATAGATATACCTCTCCTTAACCTCTCTTGGGCACGTGAGACGGTAGCGTCCCACCTCTTCAACAGCCAGTGAAACTGGTGGGCGCCAAATTCATATACAGAAATACTCATTATAAAAATTCAGAAAACAAAACGTATTTTACATAGGTTTAAAGATTAACTGCTTGTGAATCCAACCACGGTGTCAGATTTTTTTTTAAATGCTTTACGGCGAAAGCATACATTACGATTATGAGAACATAGCCCACTAAACAAATCATTACAAACAGTAGCCAGCCAGCTAGAACAGTTACACAATTTAGAAATAGAGATAAAATTAATCCCTTACCTTTGATCTACATATGGTTGCAATCAGCAGACATTCATTTACTCAATAAATGTTCTTTTTGTTCGATAAAGTATCTTTATACCCAAAAACATTTTCTTCAGTAATCCACAGGCTAAAAAGCAGTAAAAACAGGAAGACAAAAAAATCAAAATTTGTATCCGTAAAGTTCATAAACATGTCAAACGATGTTTATATTCAAACCTCAGGTTGTTTTTAGCCTAAATAATCAATATTTCAACCCGGACAATAACGTCATCAATATAAAATGTAAACAAGAAACGCACTCTCTCGGTCTTGCGCAGGAAAAAGCTCTGTGACACGGCAGGGTCCACTCATTCAGACTGCTCTTACTTCCTCATTTTTCAGGATACAAGCCTGAAACATTTTCTGAAGATTGTTGACATCTAGTGGAAGGCATAGAAACTGCATTTTGAGTCATAAGTCAATGGATACTGTATTGGCATTGAATAGAAAACTACAAAACCAAAAAAAAAACGACTTCCTGAATCGATTTGTCTCAGGTTTTTGCCTGCCAAATCAGTTATGTTATACTCACAGACACTATCTTAACAGTTTTGGAAACTTTAGAGTGTTTTCTATCCAAATCTACCAGTTATATGCCTATCATATATTCTGGGCCCGAGATGCAGGCAGTTTAATTTGGGCATGCATTTCATCCAAAATTCCGAATGCTGCCCCCTACCCTAGAGAAGTTAATGCAACCGCTGTGTCAGATTTCAAAAAAACTTTACGGAAAAAGCAAACCATGAAATAATCTGAGACGGCACTCAGAACATTAGCCAAATTAGCCGCCATGTTGGAGTCAACAGAAACCAGAAAATACATGATAAATGTTTCCTTACCTTTGATGATATTCATCAGAATGCATTCCCAGGTCCACAATAAATGCTTGATTTGTTCGATAATGTCCGTTATTTATGTCCACTTAGCTACTTTGGTTAGCGCGTTTGGTAAACAATTCCAAAGTCACAAAGCGCGTGCACTATAACGTGACGAAATGTCCAAAGTTCCATAACAGTCAGTAGAAACATGTCAAACGATGTATTGAATCAATCTTAAGAATGTTGTTAACATACATCTTGAATAACGTTCCAACTGGAGAATTACATTGACTTCAGTTGAGCGATGGAACGGAGCTGGCTATCACGTGAGCGCGCATTGTCAGCTCGTGGCAGTGGTGACTAATTCCTGTCTCCTTCGGCCCCCCTTCACATTAGAGTCATTTGAAAGTTCTGTTGACATCTAGTGGAAGCCGTAGGAAGTGAAACCCATCCATATCACGCTGTAATTTCAATGAGAGCTTGGTTGAAAATCTGCCACCCTCAGAAAAAAATTCAAACAGGAAGTGGAACTTCTCAGGTTTTTGCCAGCCATATGAGTTATGTTATACTCACAGACATATTTCAAACAGTTTTAGAAACTTCAGAGTTTTCTATCCAAATCTACTAATAATATGCATATTCTAGCTTTTATGGCTGAGTAGCAGGCCGTTTACTCTGGGCATGCTTTTCATCCGGACGTGAAAATATTGCCCCCTACCCCAAAGAGGTTAAGATAACCCATCGCAGCAACCCTGTCACGTACTGCCTCGTTACCCCCGGCAGTGTAAAATGTCCTCGTCCTTCCATGTATCTCTGTTTAAAACCGGTCACCTACAGTCCTCTTCATCCTCCAGTCTCAACCCGCAGTGCGCCCCCCACCGTTGGATGTCGGAGGGGAACCTGCATTCACCATTCAGGCCATCCTTGATTCCAAACGCCTGAGAGGTTGCATCCACTATCTAGTGGACTGGGAAGGTTATTGGCCTGAAGACGGGTCCTGGGTCCCCGACCAGGACATTCACGACCCAGAGATGATTCAGGCATTCCACGGTAACCGTCCGGATTGTCCAGCTCCCCGACCTCGGTGTCGACCCCCGAACAGACCCACTGGACATCAGCCTCGACGCAGAACGTTGGGTCGGTCCACGACCTTGTCGAACCAGCCTACTGGACCTCGCGGTCGCCTCTGCTCCCCCGCCCGCGCCCTCCGGTGCCGTTGGGTCGTCAGGAGCCTCCGAGGGGGGTTGTTCTATATTTATTTTCTTAGTCAACCTTGTGTTCTTGAACGTAGCCCTGTCTTTCATTGATTTCACCTGTGTTAGTTACTCACCTGGTCTTATCAGCTGCTTATTTAGTTCAGTTCATTCTGTTTGTGCCTTTGTGAGGTATTGTTAGTTTTGACTCTACTAAGCCTTTTCCCAGCTTGTTTATGAGAACCAGTTATAGCCTTCAGTCCTAGTTTTGATTCACCTGCCTGTTTGCTTACCTGTGTATGACCATTGCCTGCCTGTGACCACGAATCCTGCCTTCTGCGAAGGCAAAATAAACACCCGCTGCTCTCTGCGCGTGAATCTACACCTTTTTTCTCCCTGAGTATTCATTACAGTTACAATAGTTTGGAACCCAATCCTACAGCGTGTAGTCTCTCAGAACCAGGGATGTCCTGCTGTCTTGCCTGTGGACCTCAATTGCTAGAGCATCGGCCATTTGTGTTTACTTGTTTTCCCAAGCCAACATCCTTTTCTAACAAAAAAATGCTAATAAAAAAACACAAACATCACATAATGACTTGTTATCCCCAGCCTCATAATACCCAGTTAAGAACGAGTCAGAAACCCTGGTGCCAAACAGATCGAGTAGCTTTAAAAAGACACAAACCGAGTCAGGCTTACAGTAATGAGTTTGTTAACACCCGTGCTACCGTTCCCCTAATTTACAATGTGATAACACAAGGACAACATGGCCCTGTGGTGACTCTCCCTGATGAATAAGATGCTCCCTCTTTCTTGTGCATTCTCTCTCTCTCCCCTGGGTGAGATGATATCTCACTCTCTCTCCTCCTCCCTGGTCCAAAGGCTTATGTAGTGAATCTCCTTGGCAGCTATATTCTCTCCTCTCAACCCTGTAACACCTCCCCAGAGACCTACTTCTCTACACCGCTGCTGCTTCAGTACTCTGGAGCTCATGAACACTGGGGAAAACAGCATTGTATTCACATCACTGCCATGCTCTGGCATTACAGCTAATGTTCTGCTGTCATCACCTGTCACTAATGACTGATTCAGGGTCAGATCTATGATTGTCAGTCTAAACCTGAGGTATTAAGAGCGGAACCAGTTTTGAAGGGCATATAGCCCATATAGCCCTGTTTGTTCAGTAATGTATCACTGATTCTGG
Organism: Salvelinus alpinus; assembly: GCF_045679555.1. Lineage (NCBI taxonomy): Eukaryota > Metazoa > Chordata > Actinopteri > Salmoniformes > Salmonidae > Salvelinus > Salvelinus alpinus. The sequence continues at coordinate 24,233,538 of NC_092093.1, read as the reverse complement.
ATCAGCAATAGATGTCCCAGTCTTAACTTTAGCGGTGAAGAACTAAACATAAAAGCTGAGCTCTAACCAGTTTTAAAGGGCATAGAATAGCATTCGATTCTGTAGAATAGACTATGGGGAGATTTAATTATGATAACTCTGGATTCCTAGATGGGGCTCTGGCCAACACATTAAGTAATGGATTAAAACGCTAAGTATATACTTATACCAGGATAGATGTGCAGGCTTTTCTGATGGCGCTGCAAGTTTCTGAAAGCCGGGCTGGATGTATATACAGGATCATGGTACTGTATCAGTGGTTTTGCTGCGTAGACTGGGCGTGATGACAAAGGAAGTTTTGGCATCGTTATGGCTGGCAGAAGGGCAGGGTCTGGAGTTCCTCGGACTTCAAACTCTAAGTTGTGTGAGGAAACAGTATTTTGGGGAAAATGTTTCTAATTGCAGGAAACTATCTCTGTCACTGTCAGGGGAATGGCCAGCGGTCACCTGGCGCTTAGAGCGTAGTGTATAGAGCGAATGGGAATAGAGCATATGACATAGGGAATAGGGTATAGGACATAGGGAATAGGGTTTAAGGCATAGTGGATAGGGGATAGGGAATAGGGTTTAGGGAAGAGATAATAGGGTATAGGGTATATGACATAGGGAATAGGGTATAGGACATAGGGAATAGAGTATAGGACATAGAGAATAGAGCATAGGACATAGAGAACAGAGTATAGGACATAGGGGATAGGGTATAGGACATTGAACATAGGGAATAGGGTATAGGACATTGAGAATGGGGTATAGGACATGGGGAATAGGACATAGGGAATAGGGTATAGGACATAGGGAATAGAGGTGGAGGACACTGGCTGTAGCCTTGTCCTCAAGTTTCTCTAGTAGTGTTAGGACATCTTATACACCCTCACTAATTACAGGAAACACTGTCTTTTTGTTACACCTAACCACAGTATGTATGTATTCCAACCCTCACAAACAGTTGACAGCATTCCTTCCTCCATTGTGTCTCTCTCCCAGTGTTTTTCCTGTTCATGGCTCAGTGCTATCTCTGCAGGTGCAGTCACTGTGAGCACCAAAGAGAAGATGGAGAAGAAGAGAGCATCAGTCACCTCAGCCTTGCGTTGTCTGACTAAATGCCTCATCCTTCTCCTACTGATAAATAGCCTGCCTACACTGGAGCCTGTTTTACATTTCTATATCTCTCTCTTTTCTCTTTCACTCTCCATCTTTCCTGCTCCTTCTTTCATTTTGTCATTCTCTCCCTCTTAACCCCCCCTCTCTCAGTTCACCCCCTCCCTCCCACCCTCAGTCCCTCTCTAGCTGAATAAATACAAGTAGGTGTGAGGGGAGAAACACACACACACACACACACACACACACACACACACACACACACACACACACACACACACACACACACACACACACACACACACACACACACACACACACACACACACACACACACACACACACACACACACACACACACACTTGAAAGGCTGTTATAGCAGTGGGATTGGAATAGGGGCGTGGATCAGAACAGAACACCTGTCAGTATCTGGTGTGACCACCATTTGCACTCCTTCGCATACAGTAGAGTTGATCAGGCTGTTGATTGTGGCTTGTGGAATGTTGTGCCAATGCTCTTTAATGACTGTGCGAAGTTGCTGGATATTGGCGGGAACTGGAGGCAGCTTATGCTCTCTAACAGGGATATAAACAAATGTGTTAACTTTTTGTGCATATGGAACATTTCTGGGATCTTTTCTTTCAGCTCATGAAACATGGGACCAACACTTTACATGTTGTGTTTATATTTTTGTTCAGTATATATGCAATTCACATTGCACCTATTAAATGGAATACACTGAGACATATAAAAAGCATAAACTATTTCTAGTAGCCAGATACCATTCTGTAACGATCTTCTTCGTCTGATGAACAGGAAGGATCGGACCAAAACGCAGCGTGGTAAGTGTTCATGCTTTATTGAAAAAACTGAACACTAAATACAAAAATAACAAAGTGAATAAACGAAAATCGAAACAGTCCTGAAAGGTGCTACAACACAAAACAGAAAACAACTACCCACAAACCACAGGTGGGAAAAGGTTACCTAAGTATGGTTCTCAATCAGAGACAACGATAGACAGCTGCCTCTGATTGAGAACCACACCCGGCCAAACACATAGAAATAGAAAACATAGAACAAAAACATAGAATGCCCACCCCAACTCACGCCCTGACCAAACCAAAATAGTGACATAAAAAAGGAACTAAGGTCAGGGCGTGACCCTGCCCAAAGGTGCGGACTCCGGCCGCAAAACCTAAACCCATAGGGGAGGGTCTGGGTGGGCATCTATCCGCGGTGGCGGCTCTGGTGCGGGAAGTGGACCCTCGCCGCCAACCCCGGACTGGGGACCCTTGCAGCGGGCCCCGAACAGGAGAGCGACTCTGGCAGCTCCGGACAGGAGGATGACTCTGGCAGCTCCGGACAGGAGGGCGACTCTGGCAGCTCCGGACAGGAGGGCGACTCTGGCAGCTCCAGACAGGAGGGAGACTCTGGAGGGTTCGGAATGGAGGGCGACTCTGGAGGGAGGCGACGCAGAGACAGCCTGGTGTGTGGGGCTGCCACAGGGCCCACCAGGCTGGGGAGACCTACAGGAGGCCTGGTGCGTAGAGGAAGCACCTGATAAACCGGGCTGTGGGGGAGCACTGGAGCTCTGGTGCGCAGCCTTGGCACCTCTCCTCCATGCTGAATGCCCACTTTAGCCCGGCCCCTCCAGAGTGCAGGCACAGGTCGAACCGGGCTGTGGGGGAGCACTGGAGATCTGGTGCTTACCACTCGCACCTATCCATTAGGCTCAATGCCCACTTTCGCCCGGCTCGGGCGGAGCGCAGGCATAGGACGAATAGCACCCTCCCAGTGCCCCGGAGACACAGTACGCAGAGCCGGCGCAGGATACCCTGGGCCGAAACGGCGCACCGGAGACCAAACACGCTGAGCTGGCACAATCCACCCTGGCTGGATGCCTGCTCTCGCATGGCACTTGCGGGGGGCTGGCCTATAGCGCTCCGGGCTATGAGCGCGCACTGGCGACACCGTGCCCTTCACTGCATAACACGGTGCCTGACCAGTACTACGCTGCTTCCGGTAAGCACGGGGAGTTGGCTCAGGTCTATCGCCTGACTCCGCCAATCTCCCCGTGTGCCTCCCCCCCAAACATTTTTGGGGGCTGCCTCTCGTGCCTGCTGCGCTGCCTTGCCTCATATTGCCGCCTCTCAGCTTTCGCCGCCTCCAGATCTTCTTTCGGGCGGCGATATTCCCCAGCCTGTCTCCAGGGTCCCTTACCGTCCAATATCTCCTCCCAAGTCCAGGAGTCCTGAACCCTCTGCTCCTCCATACCACGCTGCTTGGTCCGTTGGTGGTGGGTAGTTCTGTAACGATCTTCTTCGTCTGATGAACAGGAAGGATCGGACCAAAACGCAGCGTGGTAAGTGTTCATGCTTTATTGAAAACTGAACACTAAATACAAAAATAACAAAGAGACTGAAACGAAAATCGAAACAGTCCTGTAGGTGCAGCAACAGAAAACAACTACCCACAAAACCACAGGTGGGAAAAGGCTACCTAAGTATGGTTCTCAATCAGAGACAACGATAGACAGCTGCCTCTGATTGAGAACACATAGAAATAGAAAACATAGAACAAAAACATAGAATGCCCACCCCAACTCACGCCCTGACCAAACCAAAATAGAGACATAAAAAAGGAACTAAGGTCAGGGCGTGACACATTCATTCATTCATTCATTCATTCATTCATTCATTCATTCGTTGTGCTAATGGGACACTTGGCAGATGTGGTATTATCTCCATTAGCAACAGGAATGGCCACGTATATTAGTTCTAGCTCTATAAAAAAATCAGAAGTCATTGTGAGGGGCCGCAGTTGCTCGTGGGTCTGCTTACCCACATCCATACCCACACATTCAGATAGAGCCGGCCCCAGCCTTTTGGGGGCACTCAGTGAAATGTTGTTGGGGACCCCCCCACCGTGCGAGTAAAACATTCTTGACAGCGGAGAGAAACATTTTAAGTTTTAAAGCACATTTTCTGCAACTACTCAATTTGCCATAGGGAGGAGATAAATGTTTTCAGTTTTGAATATATTATCTGAGTGAGAGTTACTAATAAAATCAATGGGTTGAGAAAAGCGAGATGACAAATCGGACTGTGTCCTTCACCTGGCACTGTGAGAGGAGTGTTTGACACACATTTGAGGTCTGGACAGGTCCTGTCACTGTTGGAACATGACAAGGCTGGGTTTCCCAAAAGCATATTAGCACTAAGATCATCTTAATTTCATTGAATCTAAATGGACGAAGGATGATGTTAGTGATACGATGCTTTTGGGAAACCCAGCCCAGGTCTTCCTCTCAGTACTCTGAGCTGGAGTCTCACAGAGACAGGTACTCAAAACCAATGTACACTAACACACTACAACCTCCACTACAGAGCATCTAACACACACTATAAATGGACAACCTCCATCACAGAGCATCTAACACACACTATTATGGGACAACCCCATCACAGAGCATCTAACACACACTATTATGGGACAACCCCATCACAGAGCATCTAACACACACTATTATAGGACAACCCCATCACAGAGCATCTAACACACACTATTATAGGACAACCCCCATCTCAGAGCATCTAACACACACTATTATAGGACAACCCCATCACAGAGCATCTAACACACACTATTATAGGACAACCCCATCTCAGAGCATCTAACACACACTATTATAGGACAACTCCATCACAGAGCATCTAACACACACTATTATAGGACAACCCCCATCTCAGAGCATCTAACACATACTATTATAGGACAACCCCCATCACAGAGCATCTAACACACACTATTATAGGACAACCCCCATCTCAGAGCATCTAACACATACTATTATAGGACAACCCCATCTCAGATCATCGAACACACACTAGCATAGTATGTGTTGGATGGCATCGATGGCATTGATGGTGCTGGAGAAAAAGGCAGACGTTTTACGTGCCCTCAACCGATTGTGTTTTTTTTCTGTTTATTTGCGTTGATTTTAACTTATTTTTTGACTTATTTGGTACATAATGTTGCCACTACTGTCTCTTATGACCGAAAATAACTTCTCGACATCAGGACTGCGATTACTCACCACTGACTGGGAGAATCCTTTTTTTCATTTAACGAGTCTGACGAGGCCGACGCGAACAATATACTGCTTTCTTGGGAACAGGCCCAGATCCCCATGATTTGCGTAAAGAGGAGGCGGAGAAAAAGGGTTCGGAGGGCGGGCTGCCTTCTGAGAATTCGTAGGCGATCTAATAAACCCTCACTTCCTTCTATTCTGCTAGCAAACTTGCAATCTTTGGACAATAAAATAGATGACCTAAGCGGAAGATGAAACTACCAACGGGACATTCAAAACTGTAATATCTTATTCTTCACGGAGACGTGGCTGAACGATGACACTATCAACATACAGCTGGCTAGTTATACGCTGCACCGGCAGCATAGAACAGAGGCGTCTGGTAAGACAAGGGGCGGCGGACTATGTATTTTTGTAAATAACAGCTGGTGCACGATATCTAAGGAAGTCTCGAGCTATTGCTCGCCTGAGGTAGAGTATCTCCTGATAAACTGGAGACCACACTACCTACCTAGAGAGTATTCATCTGTATTTTTCGTAGCTGTTTACATACAGTGGCTTGCGAAAGTATTCACCCCCTTGGCATTTTTCCTATTTTGTTGCCTTACAACCTGGAATTCATATGGATTTTTGGGGGGTTTGTATCATTTATTTACACAACATGCCTACCACTTTGAAAATGCAAAATATTTTTTATTGTGAAACAAAGAAGAAATAAGATTAAAAAAACAGAAAACTTGAGCGTGCATAACTATTCACCCCCCCAAAGTCAATACTTTGTAGAGCCACATTTTGCAGCAATTACAGCTGCAAGTATCTTGGGGTACGTCTCTATAAGCTTGGCACATCTAGCCACTGGGATTTTTGCCCATTCTTCGAGGCGAAACTGCTCCAGCTCCTTCAAATTGGATGGGTTCCGCTGGTGTACAGCAATCTTTAAGTCATACCACAGATTCTCAATTTGATTGAAGTCTGGGCTTTGACTAGGCCATTCCAAAACATTTAAATGTTTCCCCGTAAACCACTCAAGTGCTGCTTTAGCAGTATGCTTAGGGTCATTGTCCTGCTGGAAGGTGTGCCTTCGTCCCAGTCTCAAATCTCTGGAAGACTGAAACAGGTTTCCCTCAAGAATTTCCCTGTATTTAGCGCCATCCATCATTCCTTCAATTCTGACCAGTTTCCCAGTCCCTGCCGATGAAAAATATCCCCACAGCATGATGCTGCCACCACCACGCTTCACTGTGGGGATGATGTTCTCGGGGTGATGAGAGGTGTTGGGTTTGTGCCAGACATAGTGTTTTCCTTGATGGCCAAAAAGCTCAATTTTAGTCTCATCTGACCAGAGTACCTTCTTCCATATGTTTGGGGAGTCTCCCACTTGCCTTTTGGCGAACACCAAACATGTTTGCTTATTTTTTTTCTGGCCACTCTTCCGTAAAGCCCAGCTCTGTGAAGTGTACGGCTTAAAATGGTCCTATGCACAATCTCCTCTGTGGAGCTTTGCAGCTCCTTCAGGGTTATCTTTGGTCTCTTTGTTGCCTCTGGTCTCTTTGTTGCCCCCTTTTGGGGGGCAGCTCTCTCTTGGCAGGTTTGTTGTGGTGCCATATTCTTTCAATTTTTTTATAATGGATTTAATGGAGCTCCATGGGATGTTCAAAGTTTCGGATATTTTTTTATAACCCAACCCTGATCTGTACTTCTCCACAACATTGTCCCTGACCTGTTTAGAGAGCTCCTTGGTCTTCATAGTGCCGCTTGCTTGGTGGTGCCTCTTGCTTAGTGGTGTTGCAGACTCTGGGGCCTTTCAGAACAGGTGTATATATACTGAGATCATGTGACAGATCATGTGACACTTAGATTGCACATAGGTGGACTGTATTTAACTAATTATGTGACTTCTGAAGATAATTGGTTGCACCAGATCTTATTTAGGGGTGTCGTAGCAAAGAGGGTGAATACATATGAACACACCACTTTTCCGTAAAAAAATAAATAATAATAATCATTTCACTTCACCAATTTGTACTATTTTGTGTATGTCCATTACATGAAATCCCACAAAAAAAACAATTTACATTACAGGTTGTAATGCAACAAAATAGGAAAAACGCCAAGGGGAGTGAGTACTTTTTCAAAGCACTGTACCACCACAGTCAGAGGCTGGCACCAAGACAGCATTGAATGAGCTGTATTCCGCCACAAGCAAACAAGAAAATGCTCATCCAGAGGCGGCGCTCCTAGTAGCCGGGGACTTTAATACAGGGAAACTGAAATCCGTTTGACCAAATTTCTATCAGCATGTTAAATGTGCAACTGGAGAAAAACAACTCTGGACCACCTTTACTCCACACACAAAGCTCTCCCTCGCTCTCCATTTGGCAAATCTGACCCTAATTCTATCCTCCTGATTCCTGCTTACAAGCAAAAACTAAAGCAGGAAACACCAGTGACTAGACCAATAAAAAAGTGGTCAGCTACAGGACTGTTTTGCGAGCACAGACTGGAATATGTTCCAGGATTCCTCCGATGGCATTGGGAAGTACAACACATCAATCATTGGCTTCATCAATAAGTGCATCGATGACGTCGTCCCCACATTGACCGTATGTACAATCCCCAACCAGAAGCCATGGATTACAGACAACATCCGCACTGAACTAAAGGCTAGAGCTGCTGCTTTCACGGAGCGGGACTCTAACCCGGAAGCGAATAAGAAATTTCGCTATGCCCTCGGACGAACCATCAAACAGGCAAAGTGTCAATACAGGACCAAGATCGAATTGTACTACACCAGCTCTGTCGCTCGTCGAATGTGGCAGGAATGGCCCAGTACATCACTGTGGCCAAGCACCCTGCCATCCAGGACCTCTATACCAGGCGGTGTCAGAGGAAGGCCCTAAAAATTGTCAAAGCCACCTTAGTCATAGGCTGTTCTCTCTGCTACCACACGGCAAGCGGTTCCAAGAGGCTTCTAAACAGCTTCTACCCCTAAGCCTTAAGACTTCTGAACACCTAATCAAATGGCTACCCAGACTATTTGCTTTCCCCCCCCTCTCTTTTACACCTCTGCTACTCTGTTGTTATCATCTATGCATAGTCACTTTAATAACTCTACCTACATGTACATACTACCTCAACTAACCGGTGCCCCCGCACATTGACTGTGTACCGGTACCTCCCTGTATATAGTCTCGCTATTGTTATTTTACTACTGCTCTTTAATTACTTGTTACTTTTATTTCTTATTCTTATCCATATTTTTTTTACTACATTGTTGGTTTGGGGCTCATAAGTAAGCATTTCGCTGTAAGGTCTAAACCTGTTGTATTCGGCGCATGTGACTAATACAATTTGATTTGATTTGATGTGATAGGACAACCCCCATCACAGAGCATCTAACACATACTATTATAGGACAACCCCATCACAGAGCATCTAACACATACTATTATAGGACAACCCCATCACTGAGCATCTAACACATACTATTATAGGACAACCCCCATCACAGAGCATCTAACACATACTATTATAGGACAACCCCCATCACAGAGCATCTAACACACACTATTATAGGACATATGGCAAGATCTCTAATACACACTGATACACACTGTTATAGGTTTTTAACCGACCTCTACCTGTCAATATCTGTCTTACTGAAGGGGTCTTTATCTGTTGCCATTTATAGTATGTACATGTCCTGTCCTGTGGAGTAGCATTGATTTGTCGACAGTTTCTCTTCTGTTAGTACGTTTGTTTGTTTGTGTTTATGTACTGTGGCTGAACTTTAGTGAGGGTAAGGGAGTGTGACTAAGGATGTCTGGGAGGACGACACACTGTTGTCGTTACATAGATGCCCAGTCTGTCTCCCACTGTAAAAGGAGGAATGCACTCTAATTAGGCCCAACTGTCTCTCTCTGTGTGTGTCTATATCTGTGTCTGTGTCTTCGTCTGTGTTTGTTTCTGTGTGTGGGTGTTTATGTGTTTGTTTATGTGTGTGTGTGTGTGTATGTGTGTGGGTGTGTTTCTGTGTGTGTTTCTGTGTGTGTGTTTCTGTGTTTGTTTATGTGTGTGTGTGTGTGTGTGTGTGTGTGTGTGTGTGTGTGTGTGTGTGTGTGTGTGTGTGTGTGTGTGTGTGTGTGTGTGTGTGTGTGTGTGTGTGTGTGTGTGTGTGTGTGTGTGTGTGTGTGTGTGTGTGTGTGTGTGTGTGTGTGTGTGTGTGTGTGTGTGTGTGTGTGTGTGTGTGTGTGTGTGTGTGTGAGTGAGTGTTTCTGTGTGTGAGTGTTTCTGTGTGTGTGTGTTTCTGTGTGAGTGTTTCTGTGTGTGTGTCGTTCTCTTTCTGTGTTTGTCTCTTTCTCCCCCCCTCTCTCTATACAGTATATAAGTACATTGAGTGTACAAAACATTAGGTACCCCTTCCAAATACACCTTCCTAATATATTTTTCCCTCAATTCGTCGAGGCATGGACTCTACAAGATGTCGAAAGCGTTCCACAGGGATGCTGGCCCATGTTGACTCCAATGCTTCCCACAGTTGTGTTAAGTTGGCTGGATATCCTTTGAGTGGTGGTCCATTCTTGATACACTCGGGAAACTGTTGAGCATGAAAAATTCAGCAGCGTTGCAGTTCTTGACACACTTAAATCAGTGCGCCTGGCACTTAAGTCTTTTGTCTTGCCCATTCAGCCCCTGAATGGCACACATACACAATCTATATCTGAATTGTCTCAAGGCTTAAAAATCCTTATTTAACCTGTCTCCTCTCCTTCATCTACACTGATTGAAATGGTTTTAACAAGTTACATCCATAAGGAATCATATCCTTCACCTGGATTCACCTGGTTAATCTATGTCATGGAAAGATCAGTTGTTCCTAATGTTTTGTACACTCAGTATATATCTATCTCTCTCTCTCGGTCTGCCTGTCTTATTATTTTTGCATTTATTTTTGTTGTTGTGTGTGCAAGAGTGTGTGTGTGAGGTTGTGGGTTTGAGTGTGTGTGTGACTCACTGTCTCATCCCAAAAGACCATTCTCTGAAAGGAGCATAATGTAAGTCATGAAATTAGTATTCTTAATGGGTATTGTTTGATATGAAGAAAACCATGTGTTTCAATTACCTGCTCATTGTCCAATTAACCACAATGTATTGTCTCTGCTCCATGGGACTGTCAAGCTGAACAATGCACTGATATATTTCTATAGCCTGTTGAAGTGACGCACTGTGTGTGGTTACATTCACCTTAAAATGTTTGAGCTGAGAAATGTTTTCTAAGTATTTCAATATTGGCGCGAGTGTGTGTGTGTGCTTCCGTGCTGGTGGGTGTGTTTTAATAATGAGTTTTAATAATGAGCCATAAGACAGCAGTAAGCCGGTCTGGTTTTTCCGGAGTGCTTTAATAATGATGAAGCAGCCATTTTATTAATTTGTTGTCGGTCGCTAAATCACGTTCTGCCTTGCCAAAATAGAAATAAAGTTATTTGGTTTATGCAAAGCAGAGGGAGGGCATTCTTAATTACAAAATAATGAGTCTTCAATTTCAACCCACCGCATCATAATTCCACTCCACCCCATCCCCACTCCTATCTGTCTGTTTTCTGCTCTTAGCTTATCTTTGTATCTCCGTTTATAATGTTGGGAGAGTTTTTATGTAAAAAATGTATAGCATTTTTTAAAGCGTTTCTCAGGTTGTCTCAGTGAGGTGTTGCTGTAGCAGGTCTGGCGCTAGTCGTTAGCTTATGCTGCCTGCCTCCTCATAGCCAGGTGCTCTCTCTCTCTCTCTCTCTCTCTCTCTCTCTCTCTCTCTCTCTCTCTCTCTCTCTCTCTCTCTCTCTCTCTCTCTCTCTCTCTCTCTCTCTCGCTCTCACTCTCTCTCTCTCTCTCGCTCTCTCGCTCTCTCTCGCTCTCTTTCTCTCTCGCTCTCTCTCTCGCTCTCTCTCGCGCTCTCGCTCTCTCTCGCTCTCTCTCGCTCTCTCTCGCGCTCTCGCTCTCTCGCTCTCTCTCTCTCTCTCGCTCTCGCTCGCTCTCTCTCTCTCGCGCTCTCTCGCGCTCTCTCTCGCACTCTCGCTCTCTCTCGCTCTCTCTCGCTCTCTCTCGCGCTCTCTCTCTCTCTCGCTCTCTCTCGCTCTCTTTCTCTCTCGCTCTCTCTCGCGCTCTCGCTCTCTCTCTCTCTCTCTCCCATGTCTCTTCTCCTCTCTTCTTTATAATATGTCAGTCAATCTATGTATTTTTCTTTCATCTCTCTTGACCTTGCTCTTTAGCTTTTTCTCTCTCTCTTCTATGGGGATACCACTTGTTTCTCTTCAATGGGGATACCACTTGTTTCTCTTCAATGGGGATACCACTTGTTTCTCTTCAATGGGGATACCACTTGTTTCTCTTCAATGGGGATAACACTTGTTTCTCTTCAATGGGGATACCACTTGTTTCTCTTCAATGGGGATACCACTTGTTTCTCTTCAATGGGGATACCACTTGTTTCTCTTCAATGGGGATACCACTTGTTTCTCTTCAATGGGGATAACACTTGTCACTTGTTTCTCTTCAATGGGGATACCACTTGTTTCTCTTCAATGGGGATACCACTTGTTTCTCTTCAATGGGGATACCACTTGTTTCTCTTCAATGGGGATACCACTTGTTTCTCTTCAATGGGGATACCACTTGTTTCTCTTCAATGGGGATACCACTTGTTTCTCTTCAATGGGGATAACACTTGTTTCTCTTCAATGGGGATACCACTTGTTTCTCTTCAATGGGGATACCACTTGTTTCTCTTCAATGGGGATACCACTTGTTTCTCTTCAATGGGGATACCACTTGTTTCTCTTCAATGGGGATAACACTTGTCACTTGTTTCTCTTCAATGGGGATAACTTGTTTCTCTTCAATGGGGATACCACTTGTTTCTCTTCAATGGGGATACCACTTGTTTCTCTTCAATGGGGATACCACTTGTTTCTCTTCAATGGGGATACCACTTGTTTCTCTTCAATGGGGATACCACTTGTTTCTCTTCAATGGGGATACCACTTGTTTCTCTTCAATGGGGATACCACTTGTTTCTCTTCAATGGGGATAACACTTGTTTCTCTTCAATGGGGATAACACTTGTTTCTCTGTCAATGGGGATAACACTTGTTTCTCTTCAATGGGGATAACACTTGTTTCTCTGTCAATGGGGATAACACTTGTTTCTCTGTCAATGGGGATAACACTTGTTTCTCTTCAATGGGGATACCACTTGTTTCTCTTCAATGGGGATACCACTTGTTTCTCTTCAATGGGGATAACACTTGTTTCTCTTCAATGGGGATAACACTTGTTTCTCTGTCAATGGGGATAACACTTGTTTCTCTTCAATGGGGATAACACTTGTTTCTCTGTCAATGGGGATAACACTTGTTTCTCTGTCAATGGGGATAACACTTGTCTCTGTCAATGGGGATAACACTTGTTTCTCTGTCAATGGGGATAACACTTGTGTCTCTGTCAATGGGGATAACACTTGTTTCTCTTCAATGGGGATAACACTTGTTTCTCTGTCAATGGGGATAACACTTGTCTCTGTCAATGGGGATAACACTTGTTTCTCTGTCAATGGGGATAACACTTGTTTCTCTGTCAATGGGGATAACACTTGTTTCTCTGTCAATGGGGATAACACTTGTTTCTCTTCAATGGGGATAACACTTGTTTCTCTTCAATGGGGATAACACTTGTTTCTCTGTCAATGGGGATACCACTTGTTTCTCTTCAATGGGGATAACACTTGTTTCTCTGTCAATGGGGATAACACTTGTTTCTCTGTCAATGGGGATAACACTTGTTTCTCTGTCAATGGGGATAACACTTGTGTCTCTGTCAATGGGGATAACACTTGTGTCTCTGTCAATGGGGATAACACTTGTTTCTCTTCAATGGGCATAACACTTGTTTCTCTGTCAATGGGGATAACACTTGTCTCTGTCAATGGGGATAACACTTGTTTCTCTGTCAATGGGGATAACACTTGTCTCTGTTTTATGGGGATAACACTTGTCTCTGTTTTATGGGGATAACACTTGTCTCTGTCAATGGGGATAACACTTGTCTCTGTCAATGGGGATAACACTTGTCTCTGTCAATGGGGATAACACTTGTTTCTCTGTCAATGGGGATAACACTTGTTTCTCTGTCAATGGGGATAACACTTGTCTCTGTCAATGGGGATAACACTTGTTTCTCTGTCAATGGGGATAACACTTGTTTCTCTGTCAATGGGGATAACACTTGTTTCTCTGTCAATGGGGATAACACTTGTGTCTCTGTCAATGGGGATAACACTTGTTTCTCTTCAATGGGCATAACACTTGTTTCTCTGTCAATGGGGATAACACTTGTCTCTGTTTTATGGGGATAACACTTGTCTCTGTTTTATGGGGATAACACGTGTCTCTGTCAATGGGGATAACACTTGTCTCTGTCAATGGGTATAACACTTGTCTCTGTCAATGGGGATAACACTTGTTTCTCTGTCAATGGGGATAACACTTGTTTCTCTGTCAATGGGGATAACACTTGTCTCTGTCAATGGGGATAACACTTGTTTCTCTGTCAATGGGGATAACACTTGTCTCTGTTTTATGGGGATAACACTTGTCTCTGTCAATGGGGATAACACTTGTCTCTGTCAATGGGGATAACACTTGTCTCTGTCAATGGGGATAACACTTGTCTCTGTCAATGGGGATAACACTTGTTTCTCTGTCAATGGGGATAACACTTGTCTCTGTCAATGGGGATAACACTTGTCTCTGTCAATGGGGATAACACTTGTCTCTGTCAATGGGGATAACACTTGTCTCTGTCAATGGGGATAACACTTGTCTCTGTCAATGGGGATAACACTTGTCTCTGTCAATGGGGATAACACTTGTCTCTGTCAATGGGGATAACACTTGTTAGCACTGTCACATTTGAACCACCTTTGAACCACCTTTGTGCATTATGATTGTACAGATAAATAGGCATTTAGCTATGATCTGTAATGAATGCTTATACTGTACTGTAGCTATATAATGCATCATAAAGGATAATTAATTTATAATGCATGCTACACAGGTGGTTGATAGAAGGTTATACAATGTTTCAGGGATGTACATGACGTAACCAAATGTAAACTCTACCTTCCAACCCTCCTCTACTCTAACATCACAACAGCCATCTGCTGAACACAGCATAATCCACACTAAGGCGTGGGCGTAATAGTCACATGTGAACACACCGTATGTCCATAGGAGAAACCTTATACGTGAACAGTATGTGTGTGAGAGGTACAACTGTACCTGGTACTGCTACACATGGTTTCCCACTGTGATTAAGTGGCCCTCTTCTTCCTGTCCCTCACTTCCTTCCTGTCCCTCACTTCCTGCTTCCTGTGGTCTCCTAGGCGATCCACTCGGTTGCCTGGCACCATGAGGGCAAGCAGTTCATCTGTAGTCACTCAGACGGAACGCTCACCATATGGAACATCAAGGGCCAGGGCAAGCCATTCCAGACAATCACCCCACATGGTAAGCTTGAAAACACACACACATTTCTCCTTTCTCATCAGAATCACCTTCATTCACTGTACATTTGCACATACTAAGAATTTTACTTGGTTATATGGGGCTGCAAGTGATAGACAACATTTAGAGACAGAATACAAACAGAGGAATTTACACAAAGTAAACATACATTATTTACCAAATATATCAAATAAAGTGAACAAGGGTTTAATTTACTCTGTGTTAAATGTTTCCTTCCCTGATGTGACTTTGTCCCCCCCCCACACACACACACACAAAGCGAGAGAAAGCAGAGAGAGGAATAGAAGAGAGAAAACCAAGAGAAAGCAGAGAGGAATAGAAGAGAGAAAACCAAGAGAAAGCAGAGAGGAATAGAAGAGAGAAAACCAAGAGAAAGCAGAGAGAGGAATAGGAGAGAAAACCAAGAGAAAGCAGAGAGGAATAGAAGAGAGAAAACCAAGAGAAAGCAGAGAGGAATAGAAGAGAGAAAACCAAGAGAAAGCAGAGAGAGGAATAGGAGAGAAAACCAAGAGAAAGCAGAGAGGAATAGAAGAGAGAAAACCAAGAGAAAGCAGAGAGAGGAATAGGAGAGAAAACCAAGAGAAAGCAGAGAGGAATAGAAGAGACAAAACCAAGAGAAAGCAGAGAGAGGAATAGGAGAGAAAACCAAGAGAAAGCAGAGAGAGGAATAGGAGAGAAAACCAAGAGAAAGCAAAGAGGAATAGAAGAGAGAAAACCAAGAGAAAGCAGAGAGAGGAATAGGAGAGAAAACCAAGAGAAAGCAGAAAGAGGAATAGAAGAGAGAAAACCAAGAGAAAGCAGAGAGGAATAGAAGAGAGAAAACCAAGCGAAAGCAGAGAGGAATAGGAGAGAAAACCAAGAGAAAGCAGAGAGGAATAGAAGAGAGAAAACCAAGAGAAAGCAGAGAGGAATAGAAGAGATAAAACCAAGAGAAAGCAGAGAGGAATAGAAGAGAGAAAACCAAGAGAAAGCAGAGACAGGAATAGGAGAGAAAACCAAAAGAAAGCAGAGAGGAATAGAAGAGAGAAAACCAAGAGAAAGCAGAGAGAGGAATAGGAGAGAAAACCAAGAGAAAGCAGAGAGGAATAGAAGAGAGAAAACCAAGAGAAAGCAGAGAGGAATAGAAGAGAGAAAACCAAGAGAAAGCAGAGAGGAATAGAAGAGAGAAAACCAAGAGAAAGCAGAGAGGAATAGAAGAGAGAAAACCAAGAGAAAGCAGAGACAGGAATAGGAGAGAAAACCAAGAGAAAGCAGAGAGGAATAGAAGAGACAAAACCAAGAGAAAGCAGAAAGAGGAATAGGAGAGAAAACCAAGAGAAAGCAGAGAGGAATAGAAGAGAGAAAACCAAGAGAAAGCAGAGAGAGGAATAGAAGAGAGAAAACCAAGAGAAAGCAGAGAGGAATAGAAGAGAGAAAACCAAGAGAAAGCAGAGAGAGGAATAGGGGAGAAAACCAAGAGAAAGCAGAGAGGAATAGAAGAGAGAAAACCAAGAGAAAGCAGAGAGGAATAGAAGAGAGAAAACCAAGAGAAAGCAGAGAGGAATAGAAGAGAGAAAACCAAGAGAAAGCAGAGAGAGGAATAGGGGAGAAAACCAAGAGAAAGCAGAGAGGAATAGAAGAGAGAAAACCAAGAGAAAGCAGAGAGGAATAGAAGAGAGAAAACCAAGAGAAAGCAGAGAGGAATAGAAGAGAGAAAACCAAGAGAAAGCAGAGAGAGGAATAGAAGAGAGAAAACCAAGAGAAAGCAGAGAGGATTAGAAGAGAGAAAACCAAGAGAAAGCAGAGAGGAATAGAAGAGAGAAAACCAAGAGAAAGCAGAGAGGAATAGAAGTGAGAAAACCAAGAGAAAGCAGAGAGAGGAATAGAAGAGAGAAAACCAAGAGAAAGCAGAGAGAGGAATAGGAGAGAAAACCAAGAGAAAGCAGAGAGGAATAGAAGAGAGAAAACCAAGAGAAAGCAGAGAGGAATAGAAGAGAGAAAACCAAGAGAAAGCAGAGAGAGGAATAGGAGAGAAAACCAAGAGAAAGCAGAGAGGAATAGAAGAGAGAAAACCAAGAGAAAGCAGAGAGAGGAATAGGAGAGAAAACCAAGAGAAAGCAGAGAGGAATAGAAGAGACAAAACCAAGAGAAAGCAGAGAGAGGAATAGGAGAGAAAACCAAGAGAAAGCAGAGAGAGGAATAGGAGAGAAAACCAAGAGAAAGCAAAGAGGAATAGAAGAGAGAAAACCAAGAGAAAGCAGAGAGAGGAATAGGAGAGAAAACCAAGAGAAAGCAGAAAGAGGAATAGAAGAGAGAAAACCAAGAGAAAGCAGAGAGGAATAGAAGAGAGAAAACCAAGCGAAAGCAGAGAGGAATAGGAGAGAAAACCAAGAGAAAGCAGAGAGGAATAGAAGAGAGAAAACCAAGAGAAAGCAGAGGGGAATAGAAGAGATAAAACCAAGAGAAAGCAGAGAGGAATAGAAGAGAGAAAACCAAGAGAAAGCAGAGACAGGAATAGGAGAGAAAACCAAAAGAAAGCAGAGAGGAATAGAAGAGAGAAAACCAAGAGAAAGCAGAGAGAGGAATAGGAGAGAAAACCAAGAGAAAGCAGAGAGGAATAGAAGAGAGAAAACCAAGAGAAAGCAGAGAGGAATAGAAGAGAGAAAACCAAGAGAAAGCAGAGAGGAATAGAAGAGAGAAAACCAAGAGAAAGCAGAGAGGAATAGAAGAGAGAAAACCAAGAGAAAGCAGAGACAGGAATAGGAGAGAAAACCAAGAGAAAGCAGAGAGGAATAGAAGAGACAAAACCAAGAGAAAGCAGAGAGAGGAATAGGAGAGAAAACCAAGAGAAAGCAGAGAGGAATAGAAGAGAGAAAACCAAGAGAAAGCAGAGAGAGGAATAGGAGAGAAAACCAAGAGAAAGCAGAGAGGAATAGAAGAGAGAAAACCAAGAGAAAGCAGAGAGAGGAATAGGGGAGAAAACCAAGAGAAAGCAGAGAGGAATAGAAGAGAGAAAACCAAGAGAAAGCAGAGAGGAATAGAAGAGAGAAAACCAAGAGAAAGCAGAGAGGAATAGAAGAGAGAAAACCAAGAGAAAGCAGAGAGAGGAATAGGGGAGAAAACCAAGAGAAAGCAGAGAGGAATAGAAGAGAGAAAACCAAGAGAAAGCAGAGAGGAATAGAAGAGAGAAAACCAAGAGAAAGCAGAGAGGAATAGAAGAGAGAAAACCAAGAGAAAGCAGAGAGAGGAATAGAAGAGAGAAAACCAAGAGAAAGCAGAGAGGATTAGAAGAGAGAAAACCAAGAGAAAGCAGAGAGGAATAGAAGAGAGAAAACCAAGAGAAAGCAGAGAGGAATAGAAGTGAGAAAACCAAGAGAAAGCAGAGAGAGGAATAGAAGAGAGAAAACCAAGAGAAAGCAGAGAGAGGAATAGAAGAGAGAAAACCAAGAGAAAGCAGAGAGGAATAGAAGAGAGAAAACCAAGAGAAAGCAGAGAGGAATAGAAGAGAGAAAACCAAGAGAAAGCAGAGAGGAATAGAAGAGAGAAAACCAAGAGAAAGCAGAGAGGAATAGAAGAGAGAAAACCAAGAGAAAGCAGAGAGAGGAATAGAAGAGAGAAAACCAAGAGAAAGCAGAGAGGAATAGAAGAGAGAAAACCAAGAGAAAGGAGAGAGGAATAGAAGAGAGAAAACCAAGAGAAAGGGAGTGAAAGAAAGCAAAACTTTGAACCCCATTCTTAAATTGCCATGTTATTGTTCTTGTGTACAGTGTAATGGGGAAAGGATTCCATTGAAACTGTTTTGAATTAGTTGTTTTCCCCGCTGCTGCATGCATAATCAGTTTACTATTTAATGAACAATTAGGAAAACGTGTGTGACAGTTTTATGTGAAATTAAAAAAGGCTTCCCTTTAAGAAATTTAATTAAGGCTAGGTAATTGTCAATTATTACAATAAATTGTGATTACATTCTTCCTTTTTAGGGTGTACTTATTTGACCAACCCTTAAGTTGACTCCCTTTGTGCACATAGCTAGCATTTATTCACAATTCTATCTCTCTCCCTCTCTCTGATGGACAGGCCTGAATCACTGTCTGGCACACACAGTGGCTGCTACTGCTCCATCAGGGAAATGGTGGAAGAAAAGGGAGGAGGAGAGAGTGGAGAGGAGAGGAGAGAGGGCAAGGGAAAATAGGAGAAAGGGAACAAAGCAGAGAGTAAGAGGGGAATGAAGAAGGGAACTTACAAGCTAAAGTGATCTGTTCTATTTCAGGAAAGCAGCCCAAGGATGGAAAGAAGCCAGAGCCCTGCAAACCCATCCTCAAAGTGGAGTACAAGACCACTAGACTGGGGTAAGGATACGCTCGCTCACACACACACACAAAAACACACAAAAACACACACACACACACACACACACACACACACACACACACACACACACACACACACACACACACACACACACACACACACACACACACACACACACACACACACACACACACACACACACACACACACACACACACATGATGCTTGGAGAGATAATGAATATGGCATCTCTATAGCTTTCCATATGGACTTATGTCCATGTGTCTCATGTGTCTGTTTGTGTGTGTGTTTCGGTGTGTGTGTATGTCTGCGTCTGTCTGTGTGTGGTATATGTATGTGTATGTCTGCGTCTGTCTGTGTGTGGTATATGTGTGTGTATGTCTGTGTCTGTCTATGTGTGTATGTCTGCGTCTGTCTGTGTGTGGTATATGTGTGCTCTACAGAGACCCCTTCATGATCCTGTCTGGAGGTCTGTCGTATGACACGGTGGGTCGGCGGCCATGTCTGACGGTGATGCATGGGAAGAGTACAGCCGTGCTGGAGATGGACTATCCTATCGTAGACTTCCTCACGCTCTGTGAGACGCCATACTCTAACGGTCAGTGTGTGTGTGTGTGTCCATGTGTGTGGTTGTTTGTATGCTTGCTATATCATTATCTACACATATCCCAGTAAGCCTCAGAGTGTGTTTATGAGTGGAATCAGTTTAATTAGCAACTACACTGACGGCTTTGTTGTTTCCAGCCGGTAATATGTTGTGTCCTAGCCCTTCTCAGCATTGACATTTGACCTTTCTGTTTTCGTATGTGTGTGAGACTGTGTGATGAATATAAAATATCCCAGGGGAGCTTTATGCTCGTGATTCTTTGTGGAGTACAATGAATGTTAGATTTGTATCTTCTCCCTTGTTCACAATAGCTGTCTGACCTGATTATGTTATTAAATGAATGCCCTGCCCTTTGTGAGATGATGTGCCTTGGGAGAGGGCTTTCATTGATGATGATTTAGATGTTCTGTCCTCTATATCATTATGTAATGACAGAGGTGTTGATTTTGGTGTCTTGTTTTGCTAAGATGTGTGTGTTTCAATGGGAACCAATTGATTGAAGGTGGGAATAGACTTAATTCAATTGAATGGCGTTTTACATCTTGTGCTGAAATGTCTGGGTCGGAGAGGAGAACACACAGTGGAGTACCCTCCCCTCTTTACAGCTCACATCTTACCTGCTCTATAGCCCCTGGTAGCCTTTAATGTAGGTCTGCATGGGAAATGAACCAGGTTAAGGTCTGTTGGAGGTCTCAGCCTTCTTTTTCAAATGCCCTCATCTCAGTTAGCCCCAGATTGATGGGTGGTAGAGAACTCAGTCATCAGCCAAGGTGTCCTTCAAGGGGGAGAAGCAGTGTCCTCTACCACAGTGGAAATTGCTACCACATTGCCTCTAACAAACTATAATTTATTCATTGGTTTGATGCTATAGTTAATATCATTTTTTATTATTTTTTACCTTTATTTAACTAGGCAAGTCAGTTAAGAACAAATTCTTATTTTCAATAACGGCCTAGGAACAGTGGGTTAACTGCCTGTTCAGGGGCAGAATGACAGATTTGCACCTTGTCAGCTCGGGGATTTGAACTTGCAACCTTTCAGTTACTAGTCCAACGCTCTAACCACTAGGCTACCCTGCCGCCCCGTTGGATGCTTGTTGTTTTGTTTGGATACTTGTTGTTTTTGGTTGATCAAGAAGATTGACGCTCCAGTCGGTTGCTGGTTCAAATGGTACAGTAGGCCGCACTATTTTAGGATGCTGCTTGATCAAGGTTGTACATATTCAGACAATAGATGATGAAAACTGTGTCAATTATGTAAAAGATCTAAGTGGGGGGTGGTGTAACGCTCGTCGTTGGAATGAGAAGAGGAGGACCAATGCGCAGAGTGGTAAGTATCCAGCGCTCTAACATCCATGCGAATGGAGAGGGGTTGGAGAGTGGATGGAGAGGGGTTGGAGAGTGGATGGAGAGGGGTTGGAGAGTGGATGGAGAGGGGTTGGAGAGGGGTTGGAGAGTGGATGGAGAGGGGTTGGAGAGTGGATGGAGAGGGGTTGGAGAGTGGATGGAGAGGGGTTGGAGAGTGGATGGAGAGGGGTTGGAGAGTGGATGGAGAGGGGTTGGAGAGTGGATGGCGAGGGGTTGGAGAGTGGATGGAGAGGGGTTGAGTGGGGATGGAGAGGGGTTGGAGAGTGGATGGAGAGGGGTTGGAGAGTGGATGGAGAGGGGTTGGAGAGTGGATGGAGAGGGGTTGAGTGGGGATGCCTAGCTTGGACACCAGGGTAACCGAGTTGATGAGTAGCTGGAGAGACTTGGATTGGTCGCCCCACAGTAGGATGGCATGGAGACGGGGGCGAGCAAGGGGAGAAGAAAAATGATCTAACTCCAACATATGAGCTAGGTCTCTGGAAGGGACAGATAGACACAAAATGACCGGCAGTACCGCAATACAGACAACTCTGGGTGTCAAGTCTGCATGCACGTTCGGCTGCAGACAGCCTAACCCTGCCGAGCTACATTGGCTCGGGAAGAGGTGAATCGGCAGTCTTCGGAGGAACTCGGGTAGGCTCAGATCCTCTCGGAGACGTAGATGCCGGGTACTTCCGGAGTTCATCAGATGCAAGGTGGGATCCTCGAGTGAGCGATTGGGACCGCAATCAGACCTCTTCTCACCTCCTTCGAGGTTACCGTCGTGGTAGGCTGCCTAGTAGACAACCCATGGAATTGCTCCCGCAATGTGTCCAATGTTTGGTCGTGACGTTCGACCACGGCCTGGAACCCCTCCATCAGACCGCGAAGCAACTCCTCTTGCCTACCAATGGTGTCTCCTTGGGAGGAGATGACATAGCGGAGCTGGCCCAAGTCTGCTGGGTCAGTCAGGGCCAGTTCGTACTATCACATTTCAAGGTAAGACCCAGATGCAGACTGTGTCGAAGTAACAATGTTTGTTACAACAACATGGGCAAAGGTGCAGGATGACAGCCAGTATCAGGGTCAGGTCAGGCAGAGGTCGGTAATCCAGAGTAGTGGGGAAAAGGTACAGGATGGCAGGCAGTATCAGGGTCAGGTCAGGCAGAGGTCGGTAATCCAGAGTAGTGGGGAAAAGGTACAGGATGGCAGGCAGTCTCAGGGTCAGGCAGAGGGGTCAAAGCCGGGAAAAACTAGAAAACAGGAACTAAGACAAGACAAGAGCAAGGGGGAAAACGCTAGTAGGTTCTATGAACAAAACGAACTGGCAACAGACAAACAGAACACAGGTATAAATACATAGGGGATAACAGGAAAGATGGGTGACACCTGGAGGGGGGTGGAGACAAGCACAAAGACAGGTAAAACAGATCAGGGTGTGACACAGAAACGCATTGAATAACAGATTCATACATGGAAAAACTGATATTCAGGAAATCAATCAAAAGGAAGTTTGTTTTAAAGTGTCTGTCCTATATCTGAGAGATATAAGAAAGCTCAGGAAATTATTTATATATATTTTTACCCATATTTAACAAACAGTGGGCCAAACTGATGTTTTTGTGAGATGACAGATTTTCGGGATATTTGATTGTCTGACAAACACCGCTGTAGTTCAGTGATATCTCAGATTTTGATGGGGAATTTTTTATGCTAATTGATTTTCCAGGGGGAGCGGACATTGACATTAGGGGGTTCTTAAAAACATTAAATAATAACATCATCCTAAGAGCGTTGGGCCGAGCTGACTAGGAGAAAATTCTGTCAATGTGCCCTTGAGCAATTGCTCCTGTAAGTCGCTCTGGATAAGAGTGTTTGCTAAATAACTCAAATGTAATGTGATAACCTATTACATTAAGTGGGTAAAAGTTATTACATTAAGCGTTCATAATTTGTATTATATTAACCGGCAAGTTATTACATTAACCCGGCTTTATTACATAAAACAATGTAAAAGTTTTATAACATTTATAACATTAACCAGTACTATTACATTGACCGGTGCTATTACATTGACCGGTGCTATTACATTAACCGGTGCTATTACAATGACCGGTGCTATTATAATGACAGGTGCTATTATAATGGCTGGTACTATTACATTAACCGGTGCTATTACATTGACCGGTGCTATTACATTGACCGGTGCTATTACATTGATCGGTGCTATTACATTGACCGGTGCTATTACAATGACCGGTGCTATTACATTGAACGGTGCTATTACATTGACCGGTGCTATTACAATGACCGGTGCTATTACAATGACCGGTGTTATTACATTGATCGGTGCTATTACATTAACCGGTGCTATTGCATTAACCGGTGCTATTACATTGACCGGTGCTATTACAATAACCAGTGGTATTACATTTACCGGTGATATTACATTGATCGGTGCTATTACAATGGCTGGTACTATTACAGTAACAGGTGCTATTACATTGACCGGTGCTATTAAATTGACCGGTGCTATTACATTGACCGGTGCTATTACATTGACCGGTGCTATTACATTGACCGGTGCAATTACATTGACCGGTGCAATTACATTAACTGGTGCCATTACATTGACCGGTGCTATTACATTAGCCGCTGCTATTACGTTTACCGGTGCAATTACATTAGCCGGTGCCATTACATTGACCGGTGCTATTACATTAGCCGGTGCTCTTACAATGATATTTATCCTTAGCCAGTGTAATGTTGATAGGCATGTGTAAATGGCTGTCATGAAGAGACTGCACCTTAACCACAGAAAATGGGGGCTAAAGTCATATGGCTGTAGCTCATCCAAAAAGTGTGTGTGTATGTGTGTGTGTAGCTCGAAGTGTGTGTGTCTTGTTTGATGTTGGTGTGGGGACACGAGGAAACCGATTAGCAGACGATCGGTTGATGGTTGCGTAATGGTGACCATGGCGACCAACCTTATGTTGGGATGCTTTGATTCCATCTTGTAATGGCGACCTAGGAGACCTGGGATTACACAACACTGGGCTGATTACTGCACCACTGGTTCAACCTGCTGTTACTGATGGGGAGGAGGGGAGGATGTTGAACAGGACATTTCCTATTTTATTATGGAATTGAGGCTTTTTGAGAAAAGATCAGAGGCAGATCAAATATACAGACGGACACACTGACAGACAGACACACTGACAGACATAGGCAGGCAGGCAGCACAGACAGCCGGACAGCCGGACTGACAGACACATCCACAGACAACAAAGAATGAGAAACACTTAGAGCATTTCTGAGACATTCTAACAGACAAAAGGAGATAGTGAGAGAAGGCAAGAGGGAGTTGGAGAGAGGCAGAGCAGAGACATTGATTGTCAAGGTCGTGGCTACCCTGGTGTACAATGTGTTTCTTCTGGGACTTACAAGCTGTAACTACACTGACTCTGAAGGGAGGACACTGAAAACATGTTCCAGGCTTCCAGTCACACACTGTTCTCTCTACAAACACACACACACACACCACACGCACGCATGCACACACACATGTACACACATACCCACAAACACGCATACGCGCACACACTATCCTCTCTCTGGCTCAGACAATAATGCCAATTTACTCTCCCATTGCATCTCAGCCAGACGCTAACAAAAGAACACTGCGTTTTCTCCTACCACCTCTAACAGCATACTGCTATTGTGCTGCAATATTATGTGTAGGTATTTCAGGTCTGTGGTATTACTCCATATTCCTTCAGTTCAGCTCAGTTTATTTTCATCCAAAGCTTTATTGGGCAAAATAATGTTCCATAATCAAACATCCCACTGGGCAAAAAAAAGGGATTGACTCAACGTTGTTTCCACGTCATTTCAACCCCCAAAATCAATGTGATGACGTTGAATCAACGTAGATTGGCAAAAAGTCATCAGCATAAGGGCATTTCTTTTTTTTTTCACCCAATTGTTTACCTAAATCCAATGACATTTCACATTCAATTCATGTTAGTTGATAATTCGACCAAATGTAAATCAAAACTAGACGTTGAACTGACGTCTGTGCCCAGTGGGATGTTAACTCATCTTCAGT
Organism: Salvelinus alpinus; assembly: GCF_045679555.1. Classification (NCBI taxonomy): domain Eukaryota; kingdom Metazoa; phylum Chordata; class Actinopteri; order Salmoniformes; family Salmonidae; genus Salvelinus; species Salvelinus alpinus. The sequence continues at coordinate 24,208,360 of NC_092093.1, read as the reverse complement.
TTAATATTGAGAAACGCTTTTAATATGTTACTATATATCCCTATATATCCCTAAGCCTCAAGCTCATATATTTTATCAACATCTTGAAGACACTTATGTCCTTTGGGAACTGTATATTTCAGAGAATAATTTGATAGAATATACCCTACATATTGTGTTGATGAATGACATCTATCTTTCTTTTTGTTTTGTTTTTTCCCATGCAGATTTTCAGGAACCTTATGCTGTAGTGGTCCTTCTAGAAAAGGATTTAGTAGTAATCGACCTTGCACAAAATGGGTACGTCTGAGTGTATGTTAAAGTACTGAACATGCCGTATTAACATAAAATATGTAGCTACTGTATTATTCGGACTTCCTGAATGTTCCTACTCATTTAAAATACAACAGTTATTACTAACTGACAGGTAGCATACTTGTTATCACTGTAGATTTAGCTTAGATTCTGTACTTTCATTCATTTCCATTCTATTGCATGCATCTCTTACAGTTTCAATGTCTCGTGGCCTGCCATTGTAGGGACTAAAACTGTGAGCTGTAACTGTATGTCCCCTTTCCCAGTTACCCCATATTCGAGAACCCCTATCCACTGACCATCCATGAGTCTCCGGTTACCTGCTGTGAGTACTTTGCTGACTGCCCTGTGGACCTCATACCCGCACTTTACTCTGTTGGCTCCAGACAGAAACGACAGGGCTACAGCAAAAAGGTAAGGACCACACTTTTCTACAATACACCCTCTCAGCTACTGGGCTCCTCATAATGGCAGTACTGTGCTATTGCAGGAGTATTCAACTCTTGCCCTACGAGTTCCGGAGCCTTCTGGTTTTCTGTTCTACCTGATAATAAATTCCACGCGCCTGGTGTCCCAGGTCTAAATCAGTGCCCGATTAGAGGGAAACAATGAAAAAAAATCTGTGGAACTGGCTTGGAAGTCCAGAGTTGAGTTTGAGGGTGCTATACCATCATATCCCGTCAATGTTTATGTTGAAGGATATACAGTAAATAACATTCGGTAGTCCAATCTCCACCCTGTTCTGCATCTTATCTCCTGTTTGTTTTTTCTTTTAAAATCTAACACTTTATCCTTTCATTTATCCTACATGTTCTCTAATTCTAGCTTTATTCTACCCTCTATCCTGTCTCTTTCTGTTCTGCTTCTTTTTAATTCATTGTGTTCTTGTTATATTCTCCCGCGCTGTTGGAAATGTCACCATGTACTGACCCTCTCCTCCCTCTCATCTCTCCATCCCTTTATCTCCCTGCCTGCTTCTTTCTACTGTGTGTCAAGTAAGGGGTAGCTGTGGGAAGCGTTCTTACTGAAAGATCAATGTTGAGTCATACCACTGACCTTTGTATGTTCTACTGCGTTTAACACAACCTAAAAAACACATTTGCGCTCTCTCAGACACACACACACACACACACACACACACACACACACACACACACACACACACACACACACACACACACACACACACACACACACACACACACACACACACACACACACACACACACACACACACACACACACACACGTGCATTGACAAACACACACACCGTGGTAAAGGTTCCCTCTATCTCTAAGACAAATGATGTCCCATCAGCCCACTGGCTAAGAGAAGGCATGTGTCTCTGTCCTCTTGCTTCCCTCCTGTCTCATTACAATGGTCTCATTACAGTATGTTTATAATATTTGGTTCAATGTGTAGGCTAGATTGGATCTGACAACATCTTATCACTGATTTCCTTATACCTTACGCATGTATCAATCTCAACGATTACCATTTCTTGTTGTTGTCTTGTTTGTGTTGTTCTGTTTGGTGTATTGTGTTGTCCAGGAGTGGCCAATCAGTGGTGGTAACTGGGGCCTCGGCACACAGAGCTACCCTGAGATCATCATCACTGGGTAGGAGACCCAACTCTATTTAATCATATTGCCTTCCTCTATCCTTCTTCTATCCTGCCTAGCAGTCATGAGAGGAAAAAACTCAGAGACAGGGAGAAGAAGCCTTTTAGAATACTTGAACTTAGCAATGTGACATTGAAGAATGGCTTGGCAGAAGGGGTCTCTTTACACGCCTCTCTCTCTCCCTCCCTCTCTCCCCCTCCCTCTCTTGTCACCTCCAGACATCCCTGTGTTAGTATTCCCCCCACGTCTATCTCTGTCTCTCTCTCTAGCGCTCTCTCTCGCGCTCTCTGTCTATCTATCTCTCTCTCTCTCACGCTCTCTCTTTCCTCAGCTGAAGAGAGATTGTTCCTCCAGTTACACAAAGTGCAGATTATACAGGTCAATCCCAGAATGCATTGCACCACTAGACACAGGGTTATGGTGTGTCTCCTCTCATGTGGATGTATTCGTCTGTAGAGCTGAATCTAGACAATCATGACAGGTAGAGCCAAGCTGAATCATTAGAGATGTGGGTGTGTATGCAAAAAGCTGAAGTGGTAATTATTCCCTCTCTGATTCTCTACCCTCTCTCCTTCCCTCGCCGGTTCTCTCTTTCTCTTTATGATTTCACAGGCATGCTGATGGGACTGTGAAGTTTTGGGATGCTTCTGCAAGTAAGTGCCTTTACATGGACTTCCTTATGTGTAATATCTCGGGCCTAGATGGCCTTATAGTTTCCCTATTCTATATTGTCTCCCAATGTGTTTGTGTGTAACTGAGCCGTCTCCTATCTTTTCCCAGTAATGCTCCAGGTACTGTACAAGCTGAAGACAGCCAAGGTGTTTGAGAAGAGCAGGAATAATAAGGAGGACAAGCAGAACACAGAGATTGTGGATGAGGACCCGTTTGCCATCCAGATCATGGCCTGGTGTCCTGAGAGCAGGATGCTGTGTGTGGCCGGGGTGTCTGCCAACCTCATCATATACCGCTTCAGCAAGCAGGAGATCACCACCGAGGTCGTACAGGTGGGTTGGCGTGTGTGTGTGTTTGGAGGCAAAAGAAACGCACACCTATTTAGGCGAGATGCTGGCTAGCGGAGTAGAACACTTGAAAAAAAAAGGAGAACCACACACTCTAGGAGCTCAGATGCAATAATTTAATAATGTAATAACCAACGTTTCGACAGACAAGCTGTCTTTGTGTGTGTGTTTAACATGTCTCTGTACTGACCATGTTGGATCGTTGGATAGTGTAAACTGAGAAACACTCCCATTTACTCTTGATGCTTATAGCCTGGCAATATGGATGCCATGACGACAGACGCACAGTGTAGTGGTAAATATAGCATCCTGTAGACAACTAGATTCTCCCATACTGAGCAGAGTCATTATTGGTTCAGTGGTGTTTCTTGGATCCTGAAGGCTGTTCCTAGAGACAGTGTTTACCTCCCAATGCCTCATTAGATGAGTCTCCAGCCAGTAAGAACACAATATGGTTGCCATGCCAACATACATAGTGGTAAACAACCTGTATCATTATTTTGTGGCAGCTATGAGTAGTGATGATAATAATGATCTGTGTCTGACCAAGATCAAGTGTGTGACCTGTGGAGAGATTGAAAGCAGAGTTTGAGAGAGAGAGAGAGAGAGAGGGGACCAATCAGTATCACATGCATAAATGCCAATAATGCTATTGAGACTCCCATCATGCACACACACACACATAGACACACACACACACACACACACACACACACACACACACACACACACACACACACACACACACACACACACACACACACACACACACACACACACACACACACACACACACACACACACACACACACACACACACACACACACACACACATTATTTCTGGCTGCTGAACTCATTATTGAGTCTCTGGAATGTGTTTGTTCCCTAGCTGTTGGAGGTACGTCTGCAGTACGAGGTGAATGACATGGAGTCCCCTCCAGAGGGGGGAGGAGGGGGGGACCGTGACCTGCCCACCCCAGGAGCAGCCTCACCTAGCCCCCAGACCACCGGACCCCCGACTCATCCCTCCACCAGCAGCAACTCCTCTGACGGGGTCCGAGACAACGTACCCTGCCTCAAGTATGCACCCTGCACCACCACCGGCTCCCATACAGTAGTTACACACACGTACACTCTGCAACAAACTCTGCCTTAGGGATGCACAACCGACCCACAATCGCTCTAGGCTATTCAATACAATTGCATTCTTTTTATCTCTCCTTCTCTGTCTGTAGGGTGCGTAGTACCCCTCTGAAGCAGTCTTCAGGGTATCAGGTAGAGTTGGTGGTGCAGCTGGTGTGGGTAAGTGGAGAGCCCCCCCAACAGATCACCAGCTTGGCCCTCAACTCCTCCTACGGCCTGTAAGTATAAGGTGGTAGACAGTATATCAACATGAGATTTACTGTGAACCCTAATGAAACAACCCAATATGACACTTCAATCTGGAGCTCTGTGCAAACCAACCAAGGATACTGTGAAAGTAAGATCATATTAGGGAGCGGTAATGTTTTTCTCAACTTGAGAAACAGGTCCTCAATTCGAAGAGTCAAAATGTGGTTGTGAGCCATGGATTTGATATGATTTCCCTCGTACAGCTGAGCTGGAATGGAGTCAAGCTGTGTCTACACGGTTTATGTCCGCAGGGAAATTCTCTCTGAGACTTCTGCTGCTTTGCTTTCTGGAAGAACTAGCTATATTTAATCTAAACCCCAAACCCCAATCTCATATCTCTTTTTATATCTCCCTCTCTTTCTCTACTTCTCTCTATCCCTCCATTCCTCCCTCTCCCTCCCCTTCCTCTCTCCAACAGGATTGTGTTTGGGAACAGTAATGGGCTGGCAGTGGTGGACTACCTCCAGAAGACAGTGCTGTTGAACCTGGGGACAGTGGAGCTGTATGGGTCTAACGATCCCTACCAGAGACAGGCTCGCTCTCCACGCAAGACACGCCAGCCCGCCGGAGGTAATGGTAAAGACCTTTACCACTTCACTGATTTACCACCACACAGATAGCCTTCTGCAGGGTTGTATCACAGGAGGCTGCTGAGGGAAGGGCGGCTCATAATAATGGCCGGAATGGAGCAAATGGAATGTCATCAAACACATGGAAACCATAATGTGTTTGATGTATTTGCTACCATTCCACTAATTCCGCTCCAGCCATTACCACGAGCCCGTCCTCCCCAATTAAGGTGCCACCAACGTCCTGTGGTTTGTACTATATATGGCCTTACAGTAGATGGTCTTTTGTAGCATGACTTATGACTTATGTCATCTTAATAATTGTAATACTTACAGGTGTGTAGATATAGGCTTACGTAGTCTTGTACGATGTTACAAGGATGAGGGGTATATTTGGTAGATGTGCGTGTAGACTGTTCAGTCTGTATCACCTGTACATGTAGGCAGTCAAAAAAAGCAATGACGGTGACAAGGTTGTACGAGGTTCTCTGTCTTCTCTCCTCCGTCTCTGTATCTTTGCAATTCCTTGAAAGGATTTTGAATGGTTACTAAATTGTTATTTTGACTATTCAGTGCGTTGTCTTCTCTCTGTGGTGGCTGGCTGGCACACACACTGACACATAAACAGCCATACCTCCTACACATACAGTGTCACTGACAGACCGCAGCATCACTGCATTAGGACATACTGCCACCTGCTGTTTGATGACGTTACTACAGTCTCCAGTATAACCAAATCAATGCCAATAACCGCTCTTGTGTAATGACTGTAACCTGCGTGGCTTAGCAACAGCTTGGTGAGGAAAATTAGGTGTGTGTGTGTGTGTGTGTGGTTAGTGGTGGACTGGCACCTGTCAGAGTGGGGGGAGTCTGAGGAGTAATGACTTATCAAATCAATTCAAATGTAATTTGTCACATGCATCATTTTTTTTATTTTTTTTATTTCACCTTTATTTAACCAGGTAGGCTAGTTGAGAACAAGTTCTCATTTGCAACTGCGACCTGGCCAAGATAAAGCATAGCAGTGTGAACAGACAACACAGAGTTACACATGGAGTAAACAATAAACAAGTCAATAACATGGTAGAAAAAAAGAGAATCTATATACAATGTGTGCAAAAGGCATGAGGTAGGCAATAAATCGAATAATTACAATTTAGCAGATTAACACTGGAGTGATAAATCATCAGATGATCATGTGCAAGAAGAGATACTGGTGTGCAAAAGAGCAGAAAAGTAAATAAATAAAAGCAGTATGGGGGGTGAGGTAGGTAAATTGGGTGGGTAGTTTACAGATGGACTATGTACAGCTGCAGCGATCGGTTAGCTGCTCGGATAGCAGATTTTTAAAGTTGTTGAGGGAGATAAAAGTCTCCAACTTCAGAGATTTTTGCAATTCGTTCCAGTCGCAGGCAGCAGAGAACTGGAAGGAAAGGCGTCCAAATGAGGTTTTGGCTTTAGGGATGATCAGTGAGATACACCTGCTGGAGCGCGTGTTGCGGGTGGGTGTAGCCATCGTGACCAGTGAACTGAGATAAGGCGGCACTTTACCTAGCATAGCCTTTTAGATGACCTGGAGCCAGTGGGTCTGACGACGGACATGTAGCGAGGGCCAGCCGACTAGGGCATACAGGTCGCAGTGGTGGGTCGTATAAGGTGCTTTAGTAACAAAACGAATGGCACTGTGATAAACTGCATCCAGTTTGCTGAGTAGAGTATTGGAAGCTATTTTGTAGATGACATCGCCGAAGTCGAGGATCGGTAGGATAGTCAGTTTTACTAGGGTAAGTTTGGCGGCGTGAGTGAAGGAGGCTTTGTTGCGGAATAGAAAGCCGATTCTTGCTTTGATTTTGGATTGGAGATGTTTGATATGAGTCTGGAAGGAGAGTTTGCAGTCTAGCCAGACACCTAGGTACTTATAGATGTCCACATATTCTAGGTCGGAACCGTCCAGGGTGGTGATGCTAGTCGGGCGTGCGGGTGCAGGCAGCGAACGGTTGAAAAGCATGCATTTGGTTTTACTAGCGTTTAAGAGCAGTTGGAGGCCACGGAAGGAGTGTTGTATGGCATTGAAGCTCGTTTGGAGGTTAGATAGCACAGTGTCCAAGGAAGGGCCGGAAGTATATAGAATGGTGTCGTCTGCGTAGAGGTGGATCAGGGAATCGCCCGCAGCAAGAGCAACATCATTGATGTATACAGAGAAAAGAGTCGGCCCGAGAATTGAACCCTGTGGAACCCCCATAGAGACTGCCAGAGGACCGGACAACATGCCCTCCGATTTGACACACTGAACTCTGTCTGCAAAGTAGTTGGTGAACCAGGCAAGGCAGTCATTAGAAAAACCGAGGCTACTGAGTCTGCCGATAAGAATATGGTGATTGACAGAGTCGAAAGCCTTGGCCAGGTCGATGAAGACGGCTGCACAGTAATGTCTTTTATCGATGGCGGTTATGATATCGTTTAGTACCTTGAGCGTGGCTGAGGTGCACCCATGACCGGCTCGGAAACCGGATTGCACAGCGGAGAAGGTACGGTGGGATTCGAGATGGTCAGTGATCTGTTTGTTGACTTGGCTATCGAAGACCTTAGATAGGCAGGGCAGGATGGATATAGGTCTGTAACAGTTTGGGTCCAGGGTGTCTCCCCCTTTGAAGAGGGGGATGACCGCGGCAGCTTTCCAATCCTTGGGGATCTCAGATGATACGAAGGAGAGGTTGAACAGGCTGGTGATAGGGGGTGCGACAATGGCGGCGGACAGTTTCAGAAATAGGGGGTCCAGATTGTCAAGCCCAGCTGATTTGTATGGGTCCAGGTTTTCCAGCTCTTTCAGAACATCTGCTATCTGGATTTGGGTAAAGGAGAAGCTGGGGAGGCTTGGGCGAGTAGCAGCGGGGGGGGCGGGGCTGTTGGCCAAGGTTGGAGTCGCCAGGAGGAAGGCAAGGCCAGCCATTGAGAAATGCTTGTTGAAGTCTTCGATTATCACGGATTTATCGGTGGTGACCGTGTTACCTAGCCTCAGTGCAGTGGGCAGCTGGGAGGAGGTGCTCTTGTTCTCCATGGACTTTACAGTATCCCAGAACTTTTTGGAGTTAGAGCTACAGGATGCAAATTTCTGCTTGAAAAAGCTGGCCTTTGCTTTCCTGACTGACTGCATGTATTGGTTCCTGACTTCCCTGAACAGTTGCATATCGCGGGGGCTCTTCGATGCTATTGCAGTTCGCCACAGGATGTTTTTGTGCTGGTCGAGGGCAGTCAGGTCTGGAGTGAACCAAGGGCTATATCTGTTCTTGGTTCTGCATTTTTTGAACGGAGCATGCTTGTCTAATATGGTGAGGAAGTAACATTTAAAGAATGACCAGGCATCCTCAACTGACGGGATGAGGTCAATATCCTTCCAGGGTACCCGGGCCAGGTCGATTAGAAAGGCCTGCTCGCAGAAGTGTTTTAAGGAGCGTTTGACAGTGATGAGGGGTGGTCGTTTGACCGCGGACCCGTGGCGGATACAGGCAATGAGGCAGTGATCGCTGAGATCTTGATTGAAGACAGCAGAGGTGTATTTGGAGGGCAGGTTGGTCAGGATAATGTCTATTAGGGTGCCCATGTTTACGGATTTAGGGTTGTACCTGGTGGGTTCCTTGATGATTTGTGTGAGATTGAGGGCATCAAGCTTGGATTGTAGGACTGCCGGGGTGTTAAGCATATCCCAGTTTAGGTCACCTAACAGAACAAACTCTGAAGCTAGATGGGGAGCGATCAATTCACAGATGGTGTCCAGGGCACAGCTGGGAGCTGAGGGGGGTCGGTAGCAGGCGGCAACAGTGAGAGACTTATTTCTGGAGAGATTAATTTTTTAAATTAGAAGTTCGAACTGTTTGGGCATAGACCTGGAAAGTATGACAGAACTTTGCAGGCTATCTCTGCAGTAGATTGCAACTCCTCCCCCTTTGGCAGTTCTATCTTGACGGAAAGTGTTATAGTTGGGTATGGAAATCTCAGAATTTTTGGTGGCCTTCCTAAGCCAGGATTCGGACACGGCAAGGACATCAGGGTTGGCAGAGTGTGCTAAAGCGGTGAGTAAGGCAAACTTAGGGAGGAGGCTTCTGATGTTGACATGCATGAGGCCAAGGCTTTTTCGATCACAGAAGTCAACAAATGAGGGTGACTGGGGACATGCAGGGCCTGGGTTTACCTCCACATCACCCGAGGAACAAAGGAGTAGTAGGATGAGGGTGCGGCTAAAGGCTATCAAAACTGGTCGCCTAGAGCGTTGGGGACAAAGAATAAAAGGAGCAGATTTATGGGCGTGGTAGAATAGATTCTGGGCATAATGTGCAGACAGGGGTATGGTGGGGCGTGGGTACAGCGGAGGCAAGCCCAGGCACTGGGTGATGATAAGAGAGGTTGTATCTCTGGACATGCTGGTCTCAATGGGTGAGGTCACCGCATGTGTGGGGGGTGGGACAAAGGAGGTATCAGAGGTACGGAGAGTGGAACTACAGGGTCCATTGCAAACCAAAACAATGATAACTAGCCTGAACAACAGTATGCAAGGCATATTGATGTTTGAGAGAGACATACAATAAGGCATAAAGTGATTGCAGGTCTTGATTGGGAGAGCTAGCTAAAACAACAGGTAAGATAACAGCAGCAATAACAGGGTGCTAGTCTAACACAGCAACAACAGGTAAAAATGGTGACGACTAGGCAGAGAGGGTCGGATTAACTACACACAGATCCTGAGTTAAAGCACAGAGCCGACAGATAAAACACAAATAAACAGAATGGAGTACCGTGAATTAATGGACAGTCAAGCATGCATCAGCTATGTAGCCAAGTAATCATAGTGTCCAGGAGGCAGCCGTAGATGGAGCAGGGAGGCCTCCACTAAGCTAGCACGCGGCGTTTAAAGTTAGTAGCCCGGGGGGTGGTCTGCTCAGACGGAGGGGGTCTGCTCAGACGTGGTCGTGTCGACAGAGAATCCAAGCCAGATGGCGATGGCGAAAGAGAGGTTGTGAATTGTAGAATTGTGTTTGCTAACTGGTGCTAGCTTCGTGGCAGTGGCGCTAGCTGCGCTAGCCGCAAGCTAGCTGTGAGGATCAGAAGCAGTGGCTCAGGGATTACGGCAGGAATCCGGCGTTGTTGTCGAGAGACAGTCCGATGCTGGTAAATTGGTGAGTAATATCCAGGCTAATAACAGGGCTGGTGTCTGTGCAGAAGGTAAAAGCTACTAGCAGCGGCAAAAAAATGGCTAAATTAGCTTGTAGCTGGTATTGTAGCCCAAGAATTCGCTGGTAGACCTCTTCAGCTAGCCGGCAGATGGGCCTAGCTCGAGGCTAGCTCAAGGCTAACTGGTGCTTGCTTCGGGACAGAGGTGTTAGCCAGTAGTAGCCACTCGGTTGCAGCTAGCTAGCTGTGATGATACGGTGTAATTGTCCAGAGCTTGCGTCAGGAATCCGGTGATGTGGTAGAGAAAAAGCAGTCCTATATGCTCTGGGTTGATATCGCGCTTGCAGACTGGCAGGTATTGGCCCGGTATTGAAGCTGGCTGTGTCCGAGTTGAGGGTGAAGACCGCAGCAGTGGCTAACTGACTACTAGCTAGTAGCTAGTTATCTGGCTAGCTTCTGATTGGGGTTACGGTTCTAAAGTATAAAAAAATAGCAGGTCCGTACCACATTGGGTGAGGCGGAATGTAGGAATGTATATTCAGTTCCTAGATGGAAAGTGAAATTAAAATATATTCGAAATGTATACGAAAAATACGAACACTATTTACACGGGACCGGACAAAACAAAGACTCGTCCGACTGCTACGCCATCTTGGATCATAAACAACAGGTGTAGATTAACAGTGAAATGCTTATTTACAGGCCCTTCCCAACAATACAAAGATATATAAATAGAGAAATAACATTAAAGTAAAACATGTAATAAAATGTATAATAAATACACAGTGAGTAACGATCACTTGGCTATATACACAGGGTACCAGTACCGAGTTGATGTGCAGGGCCTGCCTCTGATACCGCCTGGTATAGAAGTCCTGGATGGCTGGGAGCTTGGTCCCAGGGATGTACCGGGCCGTACGCACTACGCTCTGTAGCGTCTTGAGGTCGGATGCTGAGCAGTTGCCATACCAAGTGGTGTTGCAGCCAGTCAAGATGCTCTCAATGGTGCAGCTGTAGAACTTTTTGAGGATCTGAGGACCCATGCCAAATCTTTTCAGCCACCTCAGGGGGAAGAGGTGTTGTTGTATCCTCTTCACAACTGTCTTGGTGTGTGTGGACCATGATAAAACCTTGGTGATGTGGACACCGAGGAACTTGAATCTCTCGACCCGCTCCACTACAGCTCCGTCGATGTGAATCAAAGCGTGTTCGGCCCTCCGTTTCCTGTAGTCCACGATCAGCTCCTTTGACTTGCTGGCATTATGGTAGAGGTTGTTGTCCTGGCACCACACTGCCATGTATCTGACCTCCTCCCTATAGGCTGTCTCATCGTTGTCGGTGATCAGGCCTACCACTGTTGTGTCATCGGCAAACTTAGTGATGATGTTGGAGTCGTGTGTGGGTTGGGTCTGTATGTCTGTCCTACCCATAGTACTGGAGTCTGTCTGGGCAGTGGGTCTGTGTTTGTGTCTGTCTGGGGCTGTCTGTCTGTCCATCTGGTGGTGTCTGTCAGTCTACCTGTCTGTCCGTCCTACCCAGAGAACTGGAGTCTGTCCGGTTCAGGGTCTGTATGTCTGTCCTACCCATAGTACTGGAGTCTGTCTGGGGCAGTGGGACTGTGTTTGTGTCTGTCTGGGGCTATCTGGCTGCCTCTGTCTCTGTCTGTCTGTCTGGGTCCAGGCCTTCTGTCTCTATGTATGGGGAGGTTGTGGCAATGGCTTGGGTAGCAGTCTGTTTAGTCTGTTTCTGCTCTGGTCTGCTTCATCTGTTTGGGAGATATCATAGCATCCTTATCAAACAGAAAGGAGAAAAGGACAGAGAAGAATGAATCTGTAGCTAATGATAATGATATCTAATGTCGTGCAATGTCTGTCTCTTCTGCTGCAGGTCTCTGTGACATCAACGAGGGTTCTGCCTCGGAGGACCGCTGCAAATCCCCCACTTCAGGTAAACTGTCTTTCAGCATGTTAGAGTTAGCATTACACTGGTACAGATGTAGGATCTTAATTTGATCACCCATTTGCAGGTGAACTTTCCTGCAATGCAGTGTATGTAGTGTATTGGACATTTAAAAAGACTTCTGAAGTTTGTAATTTCCACTTTGACATTTTAGACTTGATTTTCCCTCACAAAAAATGTATCAACCCCTACAAAAATGTATTATAATCCACATAATATTTCACATTTCCTGTTGCTGCAGGATTATTATCCTGCTGTAGCGAACTGGCTCAAATTAAGACCCTACATCTGTATCCACAGCAGTTACAACACCCACTGAACCCAGAACAACTTGTTTAGTAACAGGTGGGTTGTTATGGGTTAAGGGACTCATAAACAAGCATGATTCACTTGAAGACCGTATATTGAGCTAACCTGAATATTATGAATCCATGCTAGAAACAGGTAGTACATCTTTGCCTGCAATTTTATTAGAATGCATGAGAGCGATTTGGTTGCTTTTGGTGAATATGGTCCTCTCTGAGATGTCACACACACCTTTGGATGTGGGAACCTTTTTCTTGAAAACCAGAAGTGTTACGGTTCTCTCTCTCTTTGATTTCACACAAACTATATTGAAGGGTCAAGTTTCCAACTGGAGTGTTTAGAGTTTAAATTAAACCATTTTTTACAGGTCTCTCCTGCTTTCAAGGAATAAAATATACTTTTAATAAAACATAAAGAAGAATAAAGAAGAGATTAGATTGATTTTGGCAGTTTTAATATGTTTTATCGAAACCTGAGACATTAGCAGTAAACTGCGGCGATGACACCATGATTTGGCGTTAACTAGACAGTTTAGGACCATTAAACTCCCCGAATCAGTGAATAAGTACTCTATAGTCAGTCCAAGACATAAATGTAATGATTCCCACCAAATAGGACATTCGTTTATAAGGAGGGTTAGTTCATATGGACCTTCCCAAATCTTGGACTTTTTTAAAATGATACTACGATATGCCCACATAATTTGTTTTCTGTCTATTGATTTTGTCTGAGTCTTCCAGACCTCATTTTGACTTTTATACGACGGGATGTAGTGGTTTCCTTTCCAGTTTCCTTTCATTTTCAGATCTAGGAATGAAACAAAACTACAAACTTCCATGTGAGTTTCAATTGAGATCTGATCATGTAGCTAGGAGATGCATATTCAATCATCTGTATGTATTACTACACTATTACAGAACATGGTCACAAATAGATCAACAACAAACAATAACACTATTCCCACAACTTAACCCAAGCATTTGCCTTTTTCAGATTTGCACAATCAAAACGTTATGGTCCCTTCCACAGTTACTGTCAAGTTAAGGTGCTTCCTCAATGGCCCTGTCCTGGACGACTATTCTCAGTTTGCTAAATTAGCATTTGAGGTGATGAGGCATGCTAATTAGAGAACAACCCAGTTCCATCTCATTACTGGGAGCTTGACATTAACACACAGACACTGGGGCTAAAACACAGAGCTGAGCTGCATTTTAAAAGGTCACACAGAAAAAATAAGTAGCCCAGAGACTGAAGTCACACTGCTATCTATGTTCCAGGTGTTCAGCCAACTACGCCAAACCCCAGTGTCTGGTGTCACTAGGTAGACACTGCCTCAGTTCATCTGCTATTTATGAGGATGGCATATCTGGTCTCCAGTCTTGACTTGAGCATATGTCTACTCCTAATTGAGATTCTAGAATCGTCGGGAGTCAACAAGGCTTTAAAGTTTTGGCCGCTAGGAAAATAATTAGTCTGAACAAAAATGTACACTATGTCTACAAATATTCTGCATGCGCCCAGGTAGTTGAAAATTAAGATTGAGGCAAACTGCTACCAATTGGTTCTCGTCTTACAATGATAGCAAGTAGAAAAACTCCTTTCACGAATGGACACATTTCGGGGAACTGTGATTGGTAGGCGGTATGGTAAAGTACCAGGATGTTTCTAACTGCACGTCTATCTACTTCCTCCCAAAAGTGTTGGCGTCAAACCATCAGCAATTCTACAATGGAGGTGGGGGTAGAGGAGGTAAGAGTGGCCAAAGACATCAACCATGGAGTAGTTTGGGCAGGGATAGTACACTGTATAAGATAAGTTGTCAGCCACTTTTTTGTTGTAGCAACCTGTCTCTGTCTCACCTCAGTGGCACTGAATCACTGTTTGGCCTAGAACAAACCTTGAATAAAATCTTATACACACACAGACACACACTTATAATGGTATACCCTAGACCTCCATTGCATGCTACATGTTTGTAGCACGTATGTCACATTGTGAAATGTGCCTGTGGCAATTGTCCTTCAAAGATTGTCCCTCCTTCACTCCGGCTCCTGATTGGCTGTCTGTAGTTATGACATCACAGCAGTCTATTTGTAGTCACTCTGTACTTTCCTAACTCTGTCTTCTGTCTGACACCGTTGACTTTGCGGCAAGATTTATATTCAGAACACTGTCATTCTCTACCTCATAGATTTAGGATAAATGGGCAGTTTAAGAAGTGTGTTATTTTCTTAAAAGACAAATAATTTTAAGAACTCTTTGATTTATGTGCAAAGCATCTCTAACATTAGTTAGTAAATAATAGAAATGGACTGTAAGGCTAGTCAAATGTCAAAACCAAAACCTCACGAGGCTCCAAAAGTTAAGTTCTGACTACCTAGCTAAAAGTGCCTTGTAGGCCCTACCAGAGATGCATCTTTCCTGCTTGTACTGTACTGTATTTCCACTGTTTTCTTCCATCCTACTCACTTCCTGTTTCCTTCCTGTCTTTGGTGCATGCTCCTGTGGCATGGGGGTTCTGAATGAATGTGTATCTTCTTACTATTCCTCTCTTCCAGGACACTGTGTGTGCTATGTACAACAGCTTACTTCCTTGTTGTTATTTTGTCCGTCCCAGCATGCCTCTGTGATTCAACAGGGTTGTCTTCCTGTGATGCCCTAATACTTCCTTCCTGTTTAATTCTAAAGCATTTTGCCTCCCCTGAAGCACAATGAAGCAAACGCCAACAGTTATACCAAAGCTTATGTGTGTAGTAATGCTATAAGCACAACCACATCCCAGTCCTAGCTGCTAGCTCCTAACTCCTAACTCCTAGCTAGCTTTGCATGGCCTGTCGTGTTAGCTTAGGTGTGTGTTTGTAAAGAGGGGTGTTCTCTTTTTTCCAGCAAAGATGTCACGGAAATTAAGCTTGCCTACTGAGCTAAAGCCAGACTTGGGTAAGCCTTAACTTCGTGTTAACATTTAGCGTTTTTTAATATTTTTTTTCTCCCAAAACTGGACTTCACTGTATCCTTAAGTCCAAATGGTCTCCCGATATGAGCATCTCAAGGGAATAATGTGAATTCCATAGTTACTATCCATTAATAGAAGCTTATGTAGTTTTCTATAAGATTTTAGTATATGTATAATGCCCTAGAGGTGGCAAAGAGCCCTGTTGATGGGCTCATGACTACCAAAAGCATAGAGACATCCTATATATTTCCTAAAAAATGCTGTCAGACTAACTGATGATCACCATTTGGCAGTGTCTGCTACTTCTTGAGACAAACCTGGAGACAAGAGGTGGAGAGGACAGACATACAGAACATTTCTGTTGGGTATTTTGCTAACTGCTACGCTAAACTAACCAGGACTCTGTTGCACAATAGAGCTTTCTGTGTATATGTGTTTTCTGCAGCATTCTCTTCCTATTTTCTATTTCCTACCTGTTTCTTTTGTGTTTGGTCCTTTCCAAAAGTTTTTAAAATATTCTTGTAGGAGACCGACAGATATAAATACAGAAAGAAACATTGTTCTTTTATTTTTTTGAACTGCACAGTTTACCCAAAAACGAAAATCACAATTTCCTTCCTAGGACCCCAAATGGCAGAACCCCTAAGATGAGGAAGAGAGGATTTATTGGGGTCAGATCCTTATTGAATATGCAAAATCTGTCAAATGCAGCGATATGATAGTCTCGTAAAATATTTTTGGAGGTGTCGACATATAACACACTAACTGTGTTGTGACATATGCTGAGTGTACAAAACATTATGAACACCTGCTCTTTCCATGAAATAGACTGAGCAGGTGAATCCAGATGAAAGCTATGATCCCTTATTGATGTCACCTGTTAAATCCACTTCAATCAGTGTAGATGAAGGGGAAGAGACAGGTTAAATATGGATTTTTAAATCTTGAGACAATTGAGACACGAATTGTGTATGTGTGCCATTCAGAGGGCAAATGGGCAAGACAAAATGTTTAAGTGCCTTTGAACGGGGTATGGTAGTAGGTGCCAGGTGCTGAGTTTTTCACACTCAACAGTTTCCCCTGTGTATCAAGAATGGTCCACCCACCCAAAGGACATCCAGCCTAGTTGACACAACTGTGGGAAGCACTGGAGTCAACATGGGCCAGCATCCCTGTTGAACGCTTTTAGCACCTAGTAGAGTCCATGCCCCAACGAATTGAGGCTGTTCTGAGGGAAAAACGGGGTGCAACTTGATATTAGGAATTTTCCTAATGTTTTGTGCACTCAGTGTATAACAACAGTGTTGTTTGTGATATATACAGTTCATAAACGTTTGTTTATTCATCTTTCCAGCAACTCACAGGGAGCTTATAAAACTGTATTAGCTTGTTATATTGACACCTGGTTTGACATTTTGATGATGTGTTGTTTTTTTACTAATGAATAAAACAAGTACAAGGTTGTAAAGTTTTAGTGAAATCTTCCCATGGGTCTGTTTCCTACGTGCAAATCTTCTTCTGCCAACGACCAACCATTCATTTTATGAGTTCCATCTGCTCCACAGATAAAAACAAGTCCTTTTCTATTTCTATGTGTCCTTACCCTTGCACCTGGACCTCAAACACTTAGTTTGCCACGTAAGGAGAAGAGTTTTCTTCAACAGATCAAGTTATTTTACAGCTGGTCTAATCTATTTTACTCAACATTTCACAAGGTGTTTTAGACCTCTTTAAAAGGAACGTCTGCTTACTGTTTTCTGCTCCTGTGTAATTGCTATTTTAGCTTAGTGATACAATAAAATGTCAACCGCAATGTTGTTTGTCAGAATCCAACTGCTCCCACCAATCATACAGCTGTTGTTCAGTATTCATGTAGTGTATGTTTGTGTATAGTGTGTTTTCTCTCCGTGTGTGCGGGTGCTTTACCTCTCTGTCCTCTCCTCTACTGTTCTCCTGTCTGTATGTCCTCCACGGGGCGCCAACCCATTAGACCACCGGGACAACTCCTTCAGCCGGTCACGCTCCTCCTCCGTCACGTCCATAGACAAGGAGGCGCGCGAGGCCATCACCTCCTTCCACTTCTGTGAGACATTCGCCCGGAAGGGGGACAGCGCCATCACACCATGCCTGTACGTGGGAACCTCCCTGGGAACAGTGCTGGCTGTGGCCCTCAACCTGCCCCCTGCTGGGGAACAAAGGCTGCTGCAGCCCGTTATCGTCTTACCTAGCGGTGGGTGTCTGGGTTATGAGTGAATGGATGGGTGTGTGTGCTTGTGTGAGTATGTTAATGAACACGTAAGGAACGCTAACATCTCTTTGCTATATGTTTGCATGTTTCCGTACAAAAATTACATCCTGCTCTACACATAATCGACATCTGTACATACCGATAAATGTTTTATACATTCATTGCATTCGGAAAATGTTCAGACCCCTTGACTTATTTTTACATTGTTATGTTACAGCCTTATTCTGAAATGGATTACATATTTTTTTTCTTCATCAATCTACACACAATACCACATAATGATAAAGCAAAAACAGATTTTTAGAAATGTTTGCAAAACAACAACTGAAGTATCACATTTACATAAGTATCCCTTTACTCAGTGCTTTGTTGAAGCACCTTTGGCAGCGATTACAGCCTTGAGTCTTCTTTGGTATGACGCTACAAGCTTGACACACCTGTATTTGTGGAGTTTCTCCCATTCTTCGCTGCAGATCCTCTCAAGCTCTTTCAAGTTGGATAGGAGGCGTCGCTGCACAGCTATTTTCAGGTCTCTCCAGAGATGTTCGATCGGGTTCAAGTCCGGGCTCTGGCTGTACCACTCAAGGACATTCAGAGACTTGTCCCGAAGCCACTCCTGCATTGTTTTGGCTGTGTGCTTAGGGTTGTTGTGGTGTTGGAAGGTGCACCTTCGCTCTGGAGCAGGTTTTCTATCAATGATCTCTCTGTACTTTGCTCCATTCATCTTTCCTTCGATTCTGACTAGCCTCCCAGTCCCTGTGGCTGAAAAACACCCCCACAGCATGATGCTGCTACCACCATGCTTCACCGTAGGGATTGTGCCAAGTTTCCTCCAGACGTGATGCTTGGCATTCAGGCCGAAGAGTTAAATCGTGGTTTAATCAAACCAGATAACCTTGTTTCTCATGGTCTGAGAGTCCTTTAGGTGCATTTTGCCTTTTACTTAGGAGTGGCTTCCGTCTGGCCACTCTACCATAAAGGCTTGATTGGTGGAGTGCTGCAGAGATGGTTGTCCTTCTTGAAGGTTCTCCCATCTCCACAGAGGAACTCTGGAGCTCTGTCAGAGTGACCATCGGGTTCTTGGTCACCTCCCTGACCAAGGCCCTTCTCCCCCGATTGCCGGGCGGCCAGCTCTAGGAAGAGTCTCGGTGGTTCCAAACTTCTTCCATTTAAGAATGATGGAGAACCACTGTGTTCTTGGGGGCCTTCAATGCTGTAGACATTATTTGTGTACCCTTCCTCAGTTCTGTGCCTCGACACAATCATGTCTCAGAGCTCTATGGAAAATTCTTTCCATCTCATGGCTTGGTTTTTGCTCTGACATGCACTGTCAACTGTGGGACCTTATATAGGAAAGTGAATGCCTTTCCAAATCATGTCCAATCAATTGAATTTACCACAGGTGGACTCCAATCAGAGACTTTTCCCAAAGAATAAGGTTGTAAGGGTCTGAATACTTTCTGTATGCACTGTAGATATATTTTCAACACACTCCATCCCACTTATCTGTCCAGGTACCCTGGCGCGACTGAAGGGCAGTATCCTGAGGATGGCCTTCCTAGACAACACAGGAACCTTCCTCCCCCCTGCCTTTGAGACCTGGTATGAGCCAAACGCAGCGGGCGCCGACAGTGAGGAGCGAGACAAGGCCCGTAAACGCCGCCCGGTCTCTGTGTCGCCCTCCACCTCCCAGGAGCTGCAGGAGAGCCAGTATGCGGTGGTGTGCTCTGAGAAACAGGCTAAGGTCATAGCACTGCCCTCACAGAACTGCATCTTCAAACACAGCATCACAGAGACATCGTTCGTCCTGAGGGCTGACGTGGTCCAGATGAACATAGGGAACTGTGTGGCCTGCTTCTGTGCTAACGGACACATCATGACCCTCAGGTGAGTCAGTGAGCCATACAAACAAACACACACGCACACACTGGTAAAATAGATGCATATGCTAAAGCTAACTGATAATCCCTGTATTACTATAAAGAGCTTAATGAATGCTACTCAAAGTTTCTACATGAAAAACACACTCAGTAGAATGATGTTGTGTTTGAGTAACATTGTGTTGTATGTGGTCTCTCTCTCTGTCTGTCTGCAGTCTGCCGGGGCTGAGACCGTTGCTGGATGTAAACTACCTGCCACTGACAGACATGCGGATAGCCCGGACCTTCTGCTTTACCAACCTGGGCCAGGCCATGTACCTCACCTCCCCCACTGAGATACAGAGGATCACATACAGCCAGGAGACCTGTGAGAACCTGCAGGTCAGGACCACATAAATAGACACACTCACACACATGTAATACAACTGCGTTAATGTGTGTATGTGTGTTACAGGAGATGCTGGGAGAACTGTTCACACCAGTGGAAACCCCAGAGGCTCCCAACCGAGGATTCTTCAAGGGCCTTTTTGGGGGAGGAGCAACTTCCCTGGACAGAGAGGAATTATGTAAGTGACACACATGGAACATAACACACACATACTATAGTGTACACATGCACAGAGAAACTATTTTATTTATATATTCAGTGTTAAGTTTGCTACATTAGTAGGCTCTCCCTTTCTCTTTCCCTCTCAATCTCATTCTCTCCCACTCTTTTTCCTATCTCTTTGTCTTTCTGGCTCTCCCCCTCCCCCTCTCCTCTAGTTGGTGAGACGCAGGCGGGTAAGGCGTCCCGTGGCCTTGCCCAGCACATCCCAGGTCCTCAGGGCCTGGAGGGCATGAAGGGGGCAGCCTCGGGCGTGGTGGCTGACCTGGCGCGTGCCCGGATAGCACTGGATGAGAGAGGGCAGAAACTGGGCGAGCTGGACGAGAGGACGGCTGCCATGTTGGCCAGCGCCGACTCCTTTGGCAAACACGCCCATGACGTAAGACGTTACATTATGATACAAAACATCAAACTAATCTGAGATCACTTCATCCTGTAGGAAGGTGTTATATTATGAGGCTACACTGGAAAAAAGAAGGAACCCACACTGAAATATTCTTACGTTTTAATGTTGCTGTTTTTAGCAGCAGAGGTCAGAACAAACGGACGTGGTCAGAGCAAACAGCTTTCTTCAGCATTCAAACGCTGGTGAAGGCTGCCCTCGAAACGCTGACAATAAAAACGTAAAGAATATTTCAGCGAGTGCAGGATTTTCCTTTCTTCCAGTGTATGGCTTTTGAACCCTGCACCCAAATACTTTTTGTTACAACAAACTTTTGAGCTCAGCATGCCAATTCCTCATTTAATTCCTGTTTAATAACACAAATGTGTTAGTGTTGGAAATACCCCTTAGAGCAAGACAATGGGGAGTTTTCTGTAAAACTAGTGTTCCATTTTCCCCTCTCTAAAGATGATGCTGAAGTGCAAAGACAAGAAGTGGTACCAGTTCTGATCTGAGAGGGGGAGCAGAGCCAAAGGGATATAGCTTCATCTGGACTCTACATGCCCCCCTCCTCTATCTCTCCATCCATCCCTCCTTCCATCTCTCCCTCCTCCGCTGGACACGTGGGATGCTCTTTCCTAGCACAATGTTGTATACTGTATTTACCTCAGTCATAAGGTACAAACTGAGGAACGGACTGGAGAGAAAAGAGGTGTTCTCTTTTTTGTTATTGTTTGTTTTTCCCATCTGTGACCTGCCGATTGACTGGAGCTCTGGGGTTCCCTCATCCTCATTCGGCAAAATGTTCTGTGCCGTTGTCTCTGCTACAACCAATCCGGGGCATATACTAACAGACAAAATCAGACACAACTGAGAGAAAAAAGAAACAATGAAGAAACAACAACAACAAAAAATCTAAATGTAAAAAGAGGAAAAAAATTATATATATACATAATTATATATACATAAATCTATATAAATGATCAACGCTGTATTCACTTCCTACTGTCAAGTGCAAAACAACAAGAGGACAACTTTACAGGTGGAGACAGACTGGTGGTGTGAGGGGCAAAGGAAGCTCTACTCAAAGTCACAGGAGGTGATATCATAGTTGCAGGATAAAAAAACTGGTAATTCCAATGTACACTGGATCCCCTCTCCATGCTCCGACTCTCCTCATCATATAGATTCACTGTTTTCATATCGTTCCCAACTGTATTATACATGTTTTAAAGGTAGAGTCAGCTGTATGACATAGATGCACAAAGTAAACAGCATAGTGGGTCAATTTCTGCAGCAACTAAGAGCTTTGGAGCACGAGGCTAAACTTCTCAGCTGTTTTTGTCCCGTGGCTACCATACTGTAAGAGCGCAAAACGAACCCGAGCACAGGAGCAGATACTGTGTGTGATTATGTGAGAGCGAAGTCTTGTATCTTGCTCATTGCCATAGCTGTGGTGCTGCTCGTGCAATGTAATTTCGCTGACTCTACCTTTAATTTATCTCTTCTTGTTTATTGTTTGTTTTATTCTGTTATTGTAAATCTGTTTTTCTTTTTCTTAGCTGTCGTGAACATTGTGAATGATGATATGTTTTTATTTGGTCATGTTGCCAGTATGTTTTGTGGCTTTGTTAAACTCCCATAAAGCTATCCTTATAAAAAGGGCTGGATTCAAAAACAGGTCATGGATATAAAATACATAGATTTATCATTCAGATCAGTACACGTCACCATCCATAATGTTTCATATCAGGTGTCACACACATCAGAAATCTTGAAGCAAGATCAGAACTCCTGAGGCAAGACTGTCACTGTCTCTGTCTCTCCCTGAAGTGTTTTATTTGACATGTAAATGCTACCTTCCTCCCTTACCTCATCATGCCATTAACATCTGCTACAGTTTGGTCTTGTTAGTGACCCTGTATGAAAGATGTCAGTGTTACAGTAGGCCTATACACTGCTGGTCTATCCAGACCTATTGGATTGATATTCTGGAGTAAATATACTCTATGGACATGTGATCCTGAAGTGCACGTGAACTTGGTGATTACTATTAACACATGGGAATAAACCTATTTGTTTGTGTTCAAATATGCAGGACTATATATACAGTATGTACGTTCACGCAAAGTCATACGTTTTTGAAGACTGAAACTTTTCTAGTTTTCCTTGAGAATTGTCCGTAAAATATTTTGTCAGTTTGAGTGGTCTGTTTATTGACATTTTATTTATTTAAATGTAAGAGACGCTGCTATATGTGTGGTGTGTCGAAACCGTCTGTTGTTTAGAGATCTGTTTCTATCCCCATTTCAGTGGTGAAAGCACTCATTTGTATGTCCTTCAATGTTCTGCCAGGCTTCTCTGTCGTTCTGTTGTAAATAGGTAAATAGTTTGACAATCTAAGACCAATTGGAAAAGTGTTGGGTGTTGCTCAAGAAAGCGACTCAAGGACAGCTGCCATATTTTTAATGACGCCAAAGAGTTACTTTAGCTTTCGTTTCCTTGTTCCATTACTCAACTTGGCATTCCAGAAGTTTCACTAATTAAAATACAATAGGCATAGGTCTATATGGGGCCTTGGGAACTGTGCATTCTGACCCGGTCACTGGGCTAGGTTCCCTTCTCAAGGAGAGTGGGATATGCAAAAAACAAACATTTCCAATTCACACAGGCGTATTAATACACACTTGTACATGTGTGAAATAGGACAAATATAAGCACCCACCAAATGATTATTATTAGTGAGGGAAGCAAGTTTTTAGTATGGAACAGCCATTGTATTCACAACATTGTGCCCATCATAAAAGTTCTAAAGTGGTATTTGGCTAACTTCTAAGTAGCCTGCACCTTCTCCTAAAAGGACCATAGGAGCATTCCACTGTTGCTATGACCAGCACAGTATCTTAAATGTTCAACTTTGTGGTCTATGAAAAAATGTTGTGCTGTATGATCGATAATGACTTGTTTTCTTGTCTCAAAATGCTTGATTTTGGTGACCAATCAATCTGTGTCAAATCAATTGTGGAAAATCAGCAAGAAAATATGGGAAGAAAAGAAATAACACAGTAACCACAGTAACAACAAAGTAAGCACAGTAATGACACACTAACCACAGTAACGAGAGGATGTCTGCATCAGCAGGATGATGCAACCTCTGTGTAATGTGGCTCCATCATAGACCGGACTCGTATGTTCAGTGTCTCAGTCTGCTCACATCATGCTTCAACTCTCCCTGGCTTGTCTTCTAATTGCATTCTCCTTCTACTCCAGTAACAGTTCCAAGTGGCTCATTTTGGAGATGCTAACTTGCAGGTTTGGTCTCTTTTTCTGTGTTCTAGTATGCACTGTTGTGTGGTTGTTGATAGGTAGCCCTGCTTCAATCTTCCAAGGAGAAAAAATTACTTACAAAAAAAATGATTATGGTCCTTCCCATTCATTCTAGATCTCTTTTATTTTTCAGATTCTCGATGAGTTTTCTCTTGTCTTTGAGTGAGTTGTTTCTTGCCCACACACTCAGTACGCAGTATTCTTCTTACCTGGTATTATTCATACTCACAAGAGGGAGTCTGTCCGCCATAATGCCATTTCTGTCCTGGATTTAACAGTTATCAGTGGGTTGCAGTATTTTCTCATTGTAGCCAATTTTCTTGTACAGTTTTATGCAAATTTCACATGGATGTTTATGACTTTATCTGCTGCCACAAACAATTTAGAAATAATTCTGTAGATAGAAATTACTGTGCAATGGAAAATAAAAGTGGAAAACATGCATACCTTTGGTGTTGGTTTATTCTCCATGTTTCTCATGAAGACTACGGTGAATGCATTGTGTCCTCTTATTCAGGGAGGTGCTGCTCCTTTCATTATTTATCAATAGGTCAGTATTAACACAGAATAACTGGTTACAGTACTGACTTGAGGCTGAAGCTATAGTCATACAGCATTGATATAACATCTGGGATATCTAAAAGTGAGTGCCTCAGACAGTAACATGTAGTTTGAGGGTTAAAGCTGAGCATCAGGATGATCTCATCAAGGTCAAGTCCCAGAATCCAGACTCCAGGCACAGTTAGTGATGAATCAAACATGTTCACTAGATGGCAGCAAACACTCACATATCAGTTCCATTAATTTGAGTGGAATCCAGATAGGGCCACTAAGACACAAGAGCATTGGTATGGTACTGGGGACTATTCACAGTGGGGATACTGGGGACTATTCATAGTGGGGATACTGGGGACCATTCATAGTGGGGATACTGGGGACCATTCATAGTGGGGATACTGGGGACCATTCATAGTGGGGATACTGGGGACTATTCATAGTGGGGGTACTGGGGACTATTCACAGTGGGGATACTGGGGACTATTCATAGTGGGTATACTGGGGACCATTCATAGTGGGGATACTGGGGACCATTCATAGTGGGGATACTGGGGACTATTCATAGTGGGGGTACTGGGGACTATTCACAGTGGGGATACTGGGGACTATTCATAGTGGGGATACTGGGGACCATTCATAGTGTGGATACTGGGGACCATTCATAGTGGGGATACTGGGGACTATTCATAGTGGGGATACTGGGGACTATTCACAGTGGGGATACTGGGGACCATTCATAGTGGGGATACTGGGGACTATTCATAGTGAGGATACTGGGGACTATTCACAGTGGGGATACTGGGGACTATTCATAGTGGGGATACTGGGGACTATTCACAGTGGGGATACTGTGGACTATTCATAGTGGGGATACTGGGGACTATTCATAGTTGGGATACTGGGGACTATTCACAGTGGGGATACTGGGGACCATTCATAGTGGGGATACTGGGGACTATTCATAGTGGGGATACTGGGGACAATTCATAGTGGGGATACTGGGGACAATTCATAGAGGGGATACTGGGGACTATTCATAGTGGGCATACTGTGGACTTTCCTGTAACTGGCAAACACTTTAAGTATGTGTGAAAGGTACATTTGGTCATTGAATATGGAACTAGATGATGAGGGTACTACATCTGTCAGGATTTTCATTAGTATAAAGCTAAATCACTCACTACTAGAGTGTTTATCTGGTTATTTACTGAATGATTAAGTTGAGGGAAAACAGTGAAGTGCTGTGAACTTTTTTCCTTTACATTTGTTCTTCTTTTTGCTCCCCAAAATGACCACCAGTGGACCCAGCATCGTGTTTGAGTGGCTGAAGACCCTCACGCTCTCTCCAGTGCTGGCTCCAGGCATAAGCAACATAATTGGTCGTTTAGGGCCCCTGGCCACTAGAAGAGTAGTTTAGGAACTCAGTCAGGTCTCAACTTATAAGAGTTGGAATAGTAGAATTTACACAAGGTGCAAGTTCGAAATGTGGTTGTGCATCAGCAGTTTTTCCCTTGTTTTGTCAGTCACTGATAGTCACTCAATTAGCCATGTCAGCTGACAATTATTAGATTGCTAAATTAGTCTAGTCAGTTATCTAAATGTGTGGTAAACATGGCAGAATGACCAACCGGGCAAGCAGGGCACATACCCAGGGGCCCTGACCTCCATTGATTTGGTTACTCACTCTCGCTCAGATATCATTAACATGGCATGTGTCAAATTGCAGGAAATTATCTGTAAAACTGATCAAATTATTTCTCTCCACCCCATGGCAAAATGAGTAGAATTGCAGGAAATTATCTGTAAAACGGATTAAATTATTTCTCTCCACCCCATGGCAAAATGAGTAGAATTGCATGAAACGTATTATAAAATTGCCAAAAATTCACTCCACCCCATGGCAAAATGTGTAGAACTGCAGGAAACTTGCTTTACAACTGCAACATTTTCTAAACGCCCTATGACAAAGTTGCCAGAAATGAACTTTAAAACTTACATTTTTCTCTTTGCTGTCAAGAGGGGGGAGCCATGGCTCTCTCAGTATGTGGAGTCCTTCATGGATAACGGCTACGATGATCTGGAAGGCGATGGTGTCTACATACCGCACCAACGGCAAAGGATCCACGACGCGGTGCAAAGGCTGAAAGCTGAGGATGAGGTGGCTGCCGGGCTGTATTTCATGCTTGAGCCGATGCCCACCACGCCACCCAACAACAACCTGTTGGACCAGTACGAGTCTAAACTCCTGGAAATCCAAGTCTTGGATCGAACCAAATAGTGACCGGGTTGGAAGGGATGGGGGCGCGTATCTAGGTGCGCAGAGGAACCTGACGCTTGGCAACAGGAGGGAGCTGGTGATTTGCCCCAAACTGAAGCTGAAGATCATGATTAGGGATAAAGTCATCAGAGATGGAGTCAACCTTGCCAGGCCACCATACTCAAACAAGGTATACAGGTCACATAAAGGTTTTTGGTGTGCTTTGTCCTTTGTTGTTGACCTCATATGGTCTTACAGAAACACTACCCTGTATTGATCTCACCTAAGTGACTGCTGCATCGCAGTGTGCTCTCAGGTTCCCAAGCAACCATTACAGGTGATCGAGTGGTCAGTGGCCAGTCTGTCTTGAAGGTCACTTTGGGTTTACCATGATGAAATATATTAGTGGCTTCCAATATTTTTTACATCCTTATAATCTAAAAATGAGTTTATGTCAGCCATCTACCCTTAGGGTAGGGGCTTCAGAGAGAAGTGCCAATCATAATCTAACCTTTAGAATAGGCCCTACCCCACAAAACACAAACAAACTGTCTCTGGATCAACACCTCACCTCACACCTGTCAGGCCCGGTGCCAGTGTAACGAGTGACTAACTGGTCATAAATCAGATTTATTTCATGCCTATCCTAATCACGAACATGAGATGAGAGAACAGAAGTGTCCCAGGCTCAGTGAGTTCAGTTCAACCTGGGGAGGTCTGAGTGAGTGTTGCTGTGGTGACGGCTGCTGTGGATCAATGATGTGCAGGAAGATGAGGAGCCTTCAATCAGTCTCTAATTTCCTGTAGAGGGTTGCAATTTACAACCTGATTATTATTCATTAGTGTTCCCCCCCTTCCCTTGGGGAAACACTGTTCACTCACACTGACCTCAGCTGTCTAGTGTCCTCAGCTCTCAGGCCCCAGGGCTCTGGCCTTAGATGGTGGTTGAGAACTGGCATTAGAGTGGAGCATCATGAACTGGCATTAGACTGGAGCATCATGAACTGGCATTAGAATGGAGCATCATGAACTAGCATTAGAATGGAGCATCATGAACTAGCATTAGAGTGGAGGATCATGAACTAGCATTAGAGTGTAGCATCATGAGCTAGCATTAGAGTGTAGCATCATGAACTAGCATTAGAGTGGAGGATAATGAATTAGCATTAGAATGGAGCATCATGAACTAGCATTAGAGTGTAGCATCATGAACTAGGATTAGAGTGGAGCATCATGAACTAGCATTAGAGTGGAGCATCATTAATTAGCATTAGAGTGGAGCATCATGAACTAGCATTAGAGTGGAGCATCATGAATTAGCATTAGAGTGGTGCATCATGAACTAGCATTAGAGTGGGGCATCATGAACTAGCATTAGAGTGGAGGATCATGAACTAGCATTAGAGTGGATCATCATTAATTAGCATTAGAGTGGAGCATCATGAACTAGCATTAGAGTGGAGCATCATGAATTAGCATTAGAGTGGTGCATCATGAACTAGCATTAGAGTGGAGCATCATGAACTAGCATTAGAGTGGAGGATCATGAACTAGCATTAGAGTGTAGCATCATGAACTAGTATTAGAGTGGAGGATCATGAATTAGCATTAGAATGGAGCATCATGAACTAGCATTAGAGTGGAGCATCATGAACTAGCATTAGAGTGGAGTATCATGAACTAGCATTAGAGTGGAGTATCATGAACTAGCATTAGAGTGGAGGATCATGAACTAGCATTAGAGTGTAGCATCATGAACTAGCATTAGCGTGGAGGATCATGAACTAGCATTAGAGTGTAGCATCATGAACTAGCATTAGAGTGGAGCATCATTAACTAGCATTAGAGTGGAGCATCATGAACTGGCATTAGAGTGTAGCATCATGAACTAGCATTAGAGTGGAGCATAATGTATTAGAGTGGAGCATCATAGCATTAGAGCAACGTTTAAAGTATGGGTCGCGGACCTGTTAATGGTGGGTCGCGATGTAAATGTATAATTATTTCATTAATTGAATTAATTTGGCCAAGTGAAACTGCGTTCTCGGTTCAGTATGCTCTCTGCTTATCAGCGGTCTCTACTCAGTTTTGGAGAGGTTGTATAGGGAGATGCCCATGTGCTACGCTGTTTACCGTATCTTTTTTCTGCAGTTTTCTTGAAGATCACTCCGCGACCCACACGCTGCAGCGCTGTCGTTCAAGACACTGACTTGTTATTCCCATTCGCCATCACTCACCGCTGTCATGAAATGGACTTATGCTAGCCACAAGTTCTGACTGAGCTCAATCGTCATGAAACGCAAATACAGTGAAGACTTTTTGTCTCTTTCATAAAAACTTTGAGAAATAACGAGGAGCGCCCACAATTTGTTTTGTGTGGGGAAGTGCTAAGTAATGAGTCTCTCGAAACGAACAAATTAATAAAACGACACGTCCTAACCAAATATATCATGACGGTAAACCCAGGGAGTTCATTCAGAACAGGGCAGAATGCTTCAGGAAACTGCTTCGAAAGTTGAAAAGTAAGTCAACAAGCAAGGCATTGTCATTTTATAACAGGTAAGCAGAAATAACGGAGTACTATCTCTCATGGGAGTAGATATGAGATTCTCTTTCAAATAATCCCCTGGCCTTGTAACGTTACACAGCTAATAGCTAACGTTAGCCAAAGCAAATTAACTAGCTACTGATGGTGCAACCCTAAGAAACAGCACAGATGAAAAAATGATCAGGCCTACTGTCCTGCCTGACTGAGAAAGCAGTAGATCTTCTGATCCATTTTGGCACCACATACAGTTGAAGTCGAAAGTTTACATACACCTTAGCCAAATACATTTAAACTCAGTTTTTCACAATTCCTGACATTTAATCCTTGTAAAAATTCCCTGTTTTAGGTCATTTAGGATCACCACTTTATTTTAAGAATGTGAAATGTCAGAATAATAGCAGAGAGAATGATTAATTTCAGCTTTTATTTCTTTCATCACATTCCCAGTGGGTCCGAAGTTTACATACACTCAATTAGTGTTTGGTAGCATTGCCTCTAAATTGTTTAACTTGGGTCAAACGTTTCAGGTAGCCTTCCACAAGCTTCCCACAATAAGTTGGGTGAATTTTGGCCCATTCCTCCTGACATAGCTGGTGTAACTGAGTCAGGTTTGTAGGCCTCCTTGCTCGCACACGCTTTTTCAGTTCTGCCCACAAATCTTCTGTAGGATTGAGGTCAGGGCTTTGTGATGGCCACTCCAATACCTTGACTTTGTTGTCCTTAAGCCATTTTGCCACAACTTTGGAAGTATGCTTGGGGTCATTGTCCATTTGGAAGACCCATTTGTGACCAAGCTTTAACTTCCTGACTGATGTCTTGAGATGTTGCTTCAATATATCCACATCATTTTCTTACCTCATGATGCCATCTATTTTTCTGAAGTGCACCAGCCCCTCCTGCAGCAAAGCACCCCCACAACATGATGCTGCCACCCCTGTGCTTCACGGTTGGGATGGTGTTCTTCGGCTTGCAAGCATCCCCCTTTTTCCTCCAAACATAACGATGGTCATTATGGCCAAACAGTTCTATTTTTGTTTCATCAGACCAGAGGACATTTCTCCAAAAAGTACGATATTTGTCCCCTTGTGCAGTTGCAAACCATAGTCTGGCTTTTTTATGGCGGTTTTGGAGCAGTGGCTTCTTCCTTGCTGAGCGGCCTTTCAGGTTATGTCGATATAGGACTCGTTTTACTGTGGATATAGATATTTTTGTACCTGTTTCCTCCAGCATCTTCACAATGTCCTTTGCTGTTGTTCTGGGATTGATTTGCACTTTTTGCACAAAAGTACGTTCATCTCTAGGAGACAGAACACGTCTCCTTCCTGAGCGGTATGACGGCTGCGTGGTCCCATGGTGTTTATACTTGCGTACTGTTGTTTGTACAGATGAACGTGGTACCTTCAGGCAATTGGACACTCAAGTGTATGTAAACTTCCCGACTTCAACTGTACCTATGCAAGTCAGGGTTCTCAAGTACAGAAACAGACTGAATTCTGAGCATGACATCAGTGTTGTACTGTCAAACTGATCCCAGAACATACCTGCTTGTTGAATCTTCAACCAGCCACACACCTCTCATTATGAGGTGTTATGTGTTAGGTGATCAATCAGTTTATTCCAGTTCAGAATTAAAAAAAATATGTATTTTAACAGCAACAGTTCCAACCTAGACAGGAATGTAAGAGTGTTTTTAATGGGGAAAAATATACATGAAAATATATTTATGGGTATTTCATTGTTATTTGTTTTTGTACATATTGCATTGTTTTTAGGCATAAGGGAAATGAAATGTTCCGATATTTATGTATAGTTGCATATTTTCCTGAGCTTGGGTCCCAGGAAAACACATTTGGGTCCCAGGCTGAAAAAGTTTATGAACCGCTACATTAGAGTGTAGCATCATGAGTCAGCGAGTCCTATCCGTTTATGGGGTTCCAGTGTTTCCCCTAGATTATTTTCTAGGTTGCTGCCCAAAAATTCTCTATTGTAATAAACCATTTTACTGTGTCTAATTAGTGAAAGGAAAAGCAGAGTGATGTTTCATGGGGGGATTGATTTTGCCCTTCTCTATAAGTGATTGAATTTTTATTTTCCCTGTGGAAAGGGTAAGACAGTCATTTTATGAGCAATGTAAGTGAAAGCCAATACAGTACAGTACAGCATTGATAGTCCTGGTGGAGCTGTTCTTTCTTACGGACCCATACATCAGAAGTTCTCTTCCAGAGGAAAAACAGATCCTATTTTCTATGTATCATTTGATGTGTACAGTTGGGAGAATGTTTGGCAGGATCACCAATACAATGACTTATCTGTCTCTCTCTGTCTGTCTCTGTCTGTCTCTGTCTCTCTGTCTATCTCTGTCTGTCTGTCTGTCTGTCTGTCTGTCTGTCTGTCTGTCTGTCTGTCTGTCTGTCTGTCTGTCTGTCTGTCTGTCTGTCTGTCTGTCTGTCTGTCTGTCTGTCTGTCTGTCTGTCTGTCTGTCTGTCTGTCTGTCTGTCTGTCTGTCTGTCTGTCTGTCTGTCTGTCTGTCTCTCTCTCGCTCTCTCTCTCTCTCTCTGTCTCTGTCTCTCTCGCTGTCTGTCTATGCCTGTTTTTGTCTCTCTCTGTCTCTGCCTTTCTCTCTCTGTCTTTCTCTCTATCTCTCTATGTGTGTCTTTGTCTCCCTTTCCCCCTCTCCTCTCTCTCTTTCTCTCTCTCTCTCCTCTCTTTCTCTCTGTTTGTGTGTGCAACCGTGTGTACTTGTGCATTCATGCATGTCTGTATGTGCATCTGTATGATGTGAGTCACTATGATTTGAGTCAATGTAGCCTCCACAGTATGTGAGCCTGTGAGCTGTGGTAGGCTATAGGGAGTTTAGTGCTGCTAATGCTTTATTTACCAAAACAAAATTATCTGGCAAATTGAGGTTTTAATTTGATTAGGTAGTGAAAATGTGTTTTTCATCAACTGGAAGGATCTGTGTGGGTGTGTGTTATGATGTTGGGTGAGTGAGAGGAGAGGGGTGAGTGAGAAGTGGAGGACGAGAAAGGTGTTGATTTGTTCTAATTTGCCAGACTGTTACCATGAAGCCATGGTCATTGAGGAGAGCTGTTACCATGAAGCCTTGGTCATTGAGGGGAGCTGTTACCATGAAGCCTCGGTCATTGAGGAGAGCTGTTACCATGAAGCCTTGGTCATTGAGGAGAGCTGTTACCATGAAGCATTGGTCATTGAGGAGAGCTGTTACCATGAAGCCTTGGTCATTGAGGAGAGCTGTTACCATGAAGCATTGGTCATTGAGGAGAGCTGTTACCATGAAGCCTTGGTCATTGAGGAGAGCTGTTACCATGAAGCCTTGGTCATTGAAGAGAGCTGTTACCATGAAGCATTGGTCATTGAGGAGAGCTGTTACCATGAAGCCTTGGTCATTGAGGAGAGCTGTTACCATGAAGCCATGGTCATTGAAGAGAGCTGTTACCATGAAGCCTTGGTCATTGAAGAGAGCTGACTGTTGACTTTGCATTCTGACCTACTGGCCTGTTGACGGGGTCGGACACACACTCACACAAACACACACACGCATGCAAGCACGGACACACAGACACAGTCCCTCAGACAGGGTCAAAGCTGCCCCGCTCAGTAGATGACACATCAGTGTGAGTGGTTGCCAAGGCGACCCAGATTATGAATGACCCTGCACAGCAGCGAATCCGTGTGTCAGGAAGAGCGAAAGAAAAAGAGAACAGGAGAGAAAAGAGAGATCAGTCTGGTCCAGGCCTATGACAGGTTATTATTTAGAGGCTTTTAAAGGGGCAATATGGAGTCGCTACATCCATTTTTTTTTACCAATTAATGAATGATATGTACCCATCGATTCTTGAAGAATATAACTTATCAATGCCTCGTGAGCTTAGTTCAGCTGTCGTGCGTCATCAAAACCCAAAATATAAGCTTGTTTTACTCCAATGTGTGTAAACAAATGAAATGTAACAAACACTGTACAGTATACTCTCAAAACAACTATCATTTTGATATGGTCAGTCCTTGCATCCATAGCTCGGTCTAAGAATTTGAGAGTGGTATATTTCTCCAGCCCTATCCCTCAGTTTTTTACCCAAACAAGGGCAGGGAGGATGCTTTGTTATTGTTTCTACTGCTGACAGCAGCTTTACAGCATCAGTCGATGGCAGGAGAAATATGTCTGTTTGATTTTCCACCAGACAGGGAGTGTTTTGTCTTCCTATACTGCGTGAGGTTAATAGGTTTCCTCATGGTGTTTGAGCGGTTATTCTTTGATCGCTCTACTGTAGGTAGTGAATGGCACCTCACTGTTACATGTTGTTTGTCCTTACCTGAAGACGTGTGACACTCTTCCTGATGGAGCCTGAAACAACATAAGAGCCATTGGTGGATGACATTATCTCCTCATCTTCTCTCTTTTCAGCTCTATATTTATAATGTTTTTTAAAATTAGTTATCCCCGCCTCCTTATTTACATATATCAAGGTCATATCCATGATAGGATCAAGAACACATGGGGGGTTTTACAAAACAATAAACAATACATGCTTTATTTCTCACATACACCAGATAGGTGCAGTGAAACGTGTTGTTTTACAGGGTCAGCCATAGTAGTACAGCGCCCTTTGAGCAAATTAGGATTAAATGCCATGCTCAAGGGTACAGCGACATATTTTTAAGCTTGTTGGCTCGGGTATTCAAACTAGCAACCTTTCAGTTACCGGCCCAACGCTCTAACTGCTAGGTTACCTGCTGCCCTAACCCTATAGACATACAATAGCCTAGGTTCAAAACAATTCAAGGTGTCTCTAGATACAGGTCAGTGACCTGTACCTTTTCCCTCATTAGAATGCTATACATATAATGCCCTTTAACCCATTTGACTTGAATCAGGTTTTAGCTTAATGGGTGATGCTATAGAAGTGGTGTAAATTTCAGTCCCACCCCAAAAAAATTAAGCTCAAACTTTAGGACATTTATTTACATCAGGATATGTTCTTATTCAATCCAGGGCAATAACAAGCATATTGTTAGATTAATATAGTACAAAGATCTTTTTATATACCAATTTCTATTGAGAGGTGGCTGTCCTAACCCTGACTTCTGCTCTGTCACCTTTTGATGTCACTACCGAAACAAACATGTTGAAATACTTTATAATGACTGTGCCTTAATCCACACCCTTCTCCGGCATGGCTGCATGCTGAATAGTCTGTCTGCAAACATTTAAAAGAAAATGAGTGAGCATGTTAGTAAATCTTTATTTTTAAGAAGTGTCACTACCGAACATTTAGTATATATGTTACACGGGGTTGAGCAGGTGAACCCAAGTGCAGACTCACACGATGAGACAGGGATAAGGTAACCAAGGTATTTATTGAAAAGAGTGAGGAGATGGGGTACAGGCCAGGGGGAGCTTGGGCGGGTAGCAGGGAACCAGGAACTGCGGCTGGGGCAAGGGGAGCAGGGACAGGGTAAGCAGGTCCAGAGCGGAATGCAAGGAAGCAGTAGAGCGGGGGTCCAAGGCAGGGAAGCAAGACTGACGAGATGAGGGACTGGCGACAGGGACCAGAGTCAGAGGGGACGGAATGAGCAGAGGCTACGATCTGGTAGCGTGGAAGTGGCAGGGCTGAGTATTTGTAGAGGTCTTGATTATGGAACAGGTTGCAGCTGGTGGGGATCTGCTCTGACTCCAGCACACCTGTCTCCACTCACACAATCAGATACACCCACCCACACAGAGAGAGAGGGAGAGAGCACTGGGGGAGTGGCGGCAGGTTAGGGAGACACAGGATGAGAAGTAAAGGGCGTGGCAGGGGCAGATGTAACAATATCAAGAAATATGTCAAGTACGGTTTTGGGACTAAAATATATATTTACTGAGATGTACATCTGTCCAAATGAAAGACAGCCAGCCATATGTTATCTATCGGGATTCTTTAAAGTCCAAAATGAGTCAAAACTGTCCAAGCTGAAACGGTCATAACCGAATCAATTTACATCATGGAGATATACAGTACAAAGATCTCATCTTTGTATCTGTGTTATTATGGCATCTGTGACAGCATGGGCAACACAACTGAGGCAATCTCCGTTTTAAAGTTGAATGCGCCATGCTCTACCAACTGAGCTACAGAGGACCACCATATGGGTAGTGGACAAGTGCACACTTCAGAAAAAAGTGTATAGTATTGAGATGCACAGCCAGCTCCAACCCTCCAGGAGCCAAAACATTGAAATCTATTTGGCAAAAGCATAGAGGTCTATAATGTGTTATACTGTACTACTTCACTGTACTCTACTTCACTGTGCTCTACTGTACTGTACTCAAATGTACTGTACTCTACGTCACTGTACTCTACTTTACTGTGCTCTACTGTACTCTACTGTGTTCTACTGTACTGTACTCAAATGTACTGTACTCTACGTCACTGTACTCTACTGTGCTCTACTGTACTCTACTTTACTGTGCTCTACTGTACTGTACTATATTGTACTCTACTGTATTGTGCTCTACTATACTGCACTGTACCATACTGTACTTTACTGTACTGTGCTCTACAATACTGTACTGTATGTATCCTACTGTACTGTATTCTACTGTACTATACACCACTGTACTGTGCTCTACTGTAGTGTGCTGTACTGTACTCGAGCTTACTTGAGTTCAGTTTGGGTGGACAGCTTGATTTTATTGGCCTGTTTTTGCGCAATGCATGACATTTGATTTGATTGGTCAATCACTTATCAAAGATGAGCAGTTTTTTTCTGTCCATTCCCAAATATATGCTATAAAAAAAAAAAAGAATTTGGGATGGTGAAACGTTTTCAGTGTAAACTTAAACAACTAAAAACAGATATAAAATATGTATAAAAGACAATAGAGCAACATATTTATAAGATCGCCTTTGATAACTAACAACCACCAAAATAAAAGCAAGACAGTCAGAGAGAATCTAGAATTCCAAAAATGGCATGGGGCCCCCTCTGATGTTGTTATAATGTTTGAGTCACTCAGATAGCTTAAGAATACAGCAAAAGCATGGCAAAATGTGTAGAATTGTCAAAAACTAGCTTTAAAACTGTACAAACTTCTCTCTGCCCCATGGCAAAATGTGTAGTATTGCATGGAAATTAGCTTTAAAACGGCAACATTTTGTCTCTGCGGCCAAGAGGAGGGTCTCTAAAATGTTCAGTCGGAGACCGCGCCATTGGCCAAGCCATACCCCAAACAATGTTAATGGCATGTCTTGGGGGTATGGTCTTTGTATCTCTGTAACTTTCTCACTTATCATTATTCACGATTCATTCAGGATTATCCCATAATTATGGCAGCATCCACATAAATGTAGAAGTGTTCAGAAAAATATTCTATTCTTATTTACAATAAAAGTGAGTCCAAAATGACATTACCATTAATTTTCTATTGTGCACAAAATAATCTGAAACACAACCTAATTTTACCCAGTCAAAATAATTAATGGATACCATTTTTATGTCTCTGCGTGCAGTTTGAAGAAGTTGGAGGTAGTTTTACAAGCCATTGCTAACTAGCGTTAGCGCATTGACTGGAAGTCAACAGGTCCAGCTAGCATGCAGAAATAAAACATGTATTATGAGTTCATCTGATGCAGGTTAAGTTAGAAAAAGGGCTTAGTTGCCAAGATGCCACACTATCCCTTCAATGTTTTAAAATAATTGACTGGATTTAATGTACAGTATTCAACCCACTGTAGAATTTTCAAACTGCTCTAATGGTTCCCACCTCGTAACAAGATTTACAAGCAGGTGGGAGTGCACAGACTGAAGCACCTCAACAACCTGCCCTCCCTGGCAGACTGATCAAGTACACCTTGCAACATGGATGAGTGGACGGATTTTTTACATTTCACTTGCCGCCATTACGGTAGCTCACTGAGCATTAAATTCTGTTCAACAGCCTTGGTTTCTCAAATGACTGCCTCGCCTGTATAGGGGGCAGTATTTTCGTTTTTGGCTAAAAAACGTACCCATTTGAAACTGCCTATTTCTCAGCCCCCGAAACTAGAATATGGATAGAAACTAGAATAGGATAGAAAACACTCTAAAGTTTCCAAAACTGTCAAAATATTGTCTGTGAGTTTAACAGAACTGATATTGCAGGCGAAAACCTGAGGAAAATCCAATCAGGAAGTGCCTCTTTTTTTGAAACCTCTCTGTTCTTATGCATAAATGGATGCTTGATATCCGTTTAAAGGGATATCAACCAGATTCCTTTTTCTATGGCTTCCCTAAGGTGTCAACAGTCTTTAGACATAGTTTCAGGCTTTTATTTTGAAAAATGAGCGAGAACGTTCACATTGCGTAAGTGGATAGGTGGGGGCTCTCAGAGTGAGTTTTGCGCAACAGAGAAAGGCGGCCATTGTTTCTCCCGGTCCTATTGAAAAACCAACACTCCCGGTTGATATATTATCAAATATATATTTGAAAAACAACCTAATGATTGATTATAAAAAACGTTTGACATGTTTCTGTGGACATTATGGATATTATTTGGAATTTTCGTCTGCGTTGTCGTGACCACTCTTTCCTGTGGATTTCTGAGCATAACGCGCCAAACGAACGGAGGTATTTGGATATAAAAATAATCTCTATGGAACAAAAGGAACATTTGTTGTCTAACTGGGAGTCTCGTGAGTGAAAACATCCGAAGATCATCAAAGGTAAACGATTAATTTGATTGCTTTTCTGATTTTCGTGACCAAGTTACCTGATGCTAAGTGTACTTAATGTTTTGTCGAGCGATCGATAAACTTACACAAACGCTTGTATTGCTTTCGCTGTTAAGCATAATTTCAAAATCTGAGACGACAGGTGGATTAACAAAAGGCTAAGTTGTGTTTTGCAATATTGCACTTGTGATACTGCAATATGTAACTTTTTGGGCGACCCAACCAAATTCACATAGAAATGTGAGTTATAGACCTGTCATTCTCATTGAAAGCAATGTTAAGAAGCGTTAGATCTGTTCTATATGTGCCAGTTCTATGCTTCCCGTTCTTAAATTTAGTTTGTGTGTCTTTTACTTTCGGTTCTGAACACCAGCTTCGAACAGATGAAAATACAATATTTTTAGTTATGGAAATTATATTTCACAGCGGTTTAGATAGTACAATGATTCTTTACACAATGACAGCTGGTTTTGTCACATAAACTGAAATTAGGCGAGCTATTAGAATTTTAGCAACCAGGAAATGGAGGACTGATTTCTGCATTATTTTAAGATTAAGATTACAACCACGAAATGTAAACACTCCGTAATGGCTGAAATGGACTCAATGGAACACAAAGCGTTTCCTTGCATCTATAGGAATGCCAACTTGTTGGTTGGGGATTTAATGCACCATCTTGACACTCAAAATAGAAGAAAGATTTTTTTGTGCAATTGAAAAAAGTAAGAATTTAATACAGTTGAAATATTTACACATTAGATGCGCTGAAATGAAAGCAGCTTCCGAAAATAAACACTTTGCCATTTCATCATGAATTTTCTTATTTTTTACCCCTAAGAGTCTAAGTCTTTGGGGGGAGGGGGATT
This sequence comes from Salvelinus alpinus, assembly GCF_045679555.1. Classification (NCBI taxonomy): domain Eukaryota; kingdom Metazoa; phylum Chordata; class Actinopteri; order Salmoniformes; family Salmonidae; genus Salvelinus; species Salvelinus alpinus. Next base: position 24,169,694 of record NC_092093.1, on the reverse strand, counting down.
CTACTAAGCTATCAGATGGACTTTCATTTAAATGTATGCCACTTACTGTAAAAGAGAAGGGAAAACTCTTTGCTGGACTTTGGGCTCCACTTTTTCCGAGCGCACATGCAGTATAATGTGAGGGAGCATAATACAGCTTGGCAAACAAAACATAAAATTATGCACATAATCACATTTGTGGAGATAGGTCCAGACAAGGTTGCTGTATTGTACAGTACATATTGAGTACATCTTAAGTACCCACTGTAACGATAGTCATTTTCTTCCTCCTCCTCGGACGAGGAGAGGCGAGAAGGATCGGACCAATACGCAGAGTGGTTAGTTTCCATAGTGATTTAATATATAACAAAACAATATGCGATACAAAATAACTACCGTGACAGTCCCGTGTGGCGAAACACTGACACAAGAACAAACACCCACAAAACACACGTGAAACCCCGGCTGCCTAAGTATGATTCTCAATCAGGGACAACGATTGACAGCTGCCTCTGATTGAGAATCATACCAGGCCGAACACACAAAATCCCAACATAAAAATCACACATCGACAACCCACCCAACTCACGCCCTGACCATACTAAATAAATACAAAAACAAGGGAAAACAGGTCAGGAACGTGACACCCACTATGGAAAGCTGAGCCTCTCACGAACAGAGACTCTCCTTTTTGCTCAACGAGCCCCACAAGCTTCACGGAACTTGACCAAAGTCGGTAACTCCGATGTGCCAACTTCTGTCTGTGGCATATGGATGGTTTGGGCTACAAATTAATATGACCCCACCTTCTGAGAATCTCACAAACATGTACAAAGGTAGCCCGACACTGGTTTAAAAATGAATGGAAGTATTGAAGTAGTTTTGTGGCCAAAAAAGTGGTATGGGTATTTTTTTAAACTATTTCCTGAGCTTTCTTATATCTCTCAGATATAGGACAGACACTTCAAAACATAATTCCTTTTTATTTATTTTTGACTATCTGTTTTGCCATGCATTAATGTGTTATTCAATGCGTTTCTATGGGCTAATAGTAGTAAGGCCAAATTCAATGTTTCATCAAATATATATATATTATACCTACAAGGGTCCTAAAATGTTAAATCAAATATCTAAATATATATTCTTAATTCCATTCCTTTACTTTAGATTGTGTGTATTGTTAGATATGACTTGTTAGATATTACTGCACTGTTAGAGCTAGAAACACAAGCATTTCGTTACACCCGCAATAACATCTACTAAAAACATGTATGTGACAAATATTATTTAAAAACTTTTTTTTTTTTATAGATCCTTGGTATAACCTAAATATTACCCCCCCCTACACACTCCCCCACCCCCATCTAGGAACTTAGCTGTCAGCATAAACCATGCCATATCTGAAGTAGGGCATCCCTATTCTGAGCAACACATGCAAGCAAACTTTGTGGTTATAGGTCAGCTTGTCAAAACATGAAATCAAGACCCACTTTGGAATATATCATGAACATTGGAGCTGCTGCTTTTTCTTCATTCGCATGGAGGACCACTCAGAGTAAAATACATTTTCAAATCCTCATCACCTCTCGATAACTACAATCTAACAACTGCTGGTCTACAGTTACAGTGTTTTGACTGCACACTGCCGACTCTAAAAGGTAGCGATAGCATGTCTGTATGTTTATTTTATTTTATACTTGACTAAGTTGCCTTCAGCCACATTAGTTTCTGTTTATGCTAATAACCATGTTATTACATAGCTGTATAAGGACTTCATGCATGCATATTTTCATTGATTGTAATTTACACTAAGTTTCCTTCAGCAAAATTACTTTGGTAACCAGCTAGTAAGTTATTGCTCAGATGTATCTTATAACTGCACCCCCTCAAAACAATGGTCTAGAAAACAATGACTTCGTGGAAAGAAATGGTTGAATTACTATTTAAAATTGGATCCTGGTATAGTTGCTGCAAAGAAATTACATCAAGAAATGTCATGAATTAACCTAACCCTAACCATGTGGTTTGCAATCGACATTAGTCTAAGATTTTCTGTAATTTCCATTTATGAATGGAATATGATGTAGGAATATGATATAATGAGATTGGTACAGCTAATGTATGTTACGTTATCATATCCAAAAACTAAAGATATACTGCTCCATTGTTTATGTTTATGTTGCCATAGGAGACTTTGTAAACAAATGATGTACAGCTTCAAATCAATTTAAAGAAATAAACATTTTGCTCTCCCTTAAGCTTTTGACTTAAGTTCCCACTGTCTGTTTGAAATGGGTTCTATGATGTGCATATTTATGTTATATCCCAGCATTAACACTTATCAAGAGCTTGGTGGCAAGTAGAATAAAGGTGTGTTAGTCCTAGGCTAAAACAATACACTATATGCCCACAACACTGACTTGGCAAAAAAATGTATCTGCAATATTTGAACTCAAAGTTGTCTAGAATTACCTCTTTGACATTAGTACATGTGCAGCAAATTTCAGCAACTACTTGTGCAGTCTTTCGCATCTTGTTGACACACTCAAGTTACATGAGTATTACAGGCTAATAAAAAAAAAAATGGCAATTGATACCAACATTGAAGCTGAAATGTATACTATTACTTAAATATGGGGCCAATAAAATCTGAATCCTTAATGATCATGAGTTTTGACTGAAGTCATATATTGGTTTTCATATAAAAATCTGTATTATTCTTTTTTTCATTTTTAGCCATTTTACTTTGATGTGCACATGCTGTTGGTGATTTTGGTTACGTAAGTTTCATTGTCGTGACTTTTATATCCTTGCAACCAGATCAACCATATCTGGAGCAATGGTCACCCCTACAGGTTTTGATGACTACAGTCTTTACAGTGTCCTGTCAGATGAGGAGCTGATGAAGCTGGCCATCGATCGCAGCCTCATTGAGGACAACAACTCTATTGGGTCAATTCAATCATCACAATCTGTGGATCGACAACGCAATTACCAGCCAAACCAATTTACGACCCGTGTCAGGCTCCCCTCTGCAACAAGGCACATGTATGACTTTCCCCGAGCCAATCCCAACCCAGCCAACCCACATCCAAACCCATCACCTGCAAACCTTCCATCAGCAGACCCTATTATGTGAGTCTGTCAACCCTTTAACTTATTTTGACAGTATGTATGCCAGAAAGGATGAGTGTGAAAACAATTATTATTTTGATGAGCATTAAGTTGGTGCACAGTGTATTATAATTCCAAAATGCCCAACATAGAAATCAGATGGTGAGTATTGATACATTTCCCTAACAGGGACAGCAGTAATACAGGTATTCCACAAATGTGTGTCCTGATGCCGCTAATGTGTAGCGAGATCCACAATGACACTAAATTGAATGACAAATTTCCCCTTCATCTTTGTCTATGCTTTAGAGATGCGAGACCCCTGGTGAATGTGATCAAGAATGGTGATTTAAAGGCTTTGAAAGAGATAGTGAAATGCAACCCAATGAGTCTCTTGATACCAAATGAGGAAGGATGGATTTCTCTCCACGAAGCTGCATATTACGGTCAAAAAGAATGCCTCAAGATTATATTAAGAGGTGAGAGTGAAATAAAGACAAGTGTAATTGAGAATGGTTTCTATTTTATACACACAAGTCTGTTGAATCTCAGGCAGATCCTTTATCAGTACATGCTGATTATTTTTCATTTTCTTGGGTCACAAAGTTCTGTTTTCGTTCCTATAGCCCATCCTGGTATGGTGAACACATGTGGTAGTTACAATCAGACCCCACTTCTTTTGGCTGCCGTCTTTCAACAAGTGAACTGTGTGGAGTGCCTTCTGGACAGAGGTGCCAATCCAGACATTGCCAATAAGAATGGAGAAACACCACTCATCAAAGGTAAATAAATCCTACAGATGTTAGATCTTAACTTGATCACTCTTTTGTCGCAGAGAATTTTCCTGATGCATCAGGAAATTCAAATGTGCCTCGCTAGTGGCTAAAAAAAAGCAGTTTTCTTTCTCTCCATGCGGGGGCAGTCAAGTCATCGGGATCAGGGCTCGCTAGCTTAAAATAATGTTCTCGCTTCCTCAAACACTATAGGTATAGGTCCTATTACTGCAACATTCAAATGTATCTGAAATGCAGTCATACACAACTGTCATTTTAATAACACAATATAGATATTAGCAAAGGTGCAAAATACTTAAGTAGTACTTGAAAGTATTTTAACTTAAGTAGTTTTTGGGGGTATCTGTACTTTACTTCACTACATTCCTAAAGAAAATTATGTACTTTTTACTCCATACATTTTCCCTGACACCCAAAAATACTTTTGAATGCTTAGCAGGACAGGTAAATGGTCAAATTCACGTACTTATCAAGAGAGCATCCCTGGTCATCCCTACTACCTGATCTGGCGAAACACAAATGCTTCGTTTGTAAACTATGTCTGAGTGCTGGAGTGTGCCTCTGCCTATCCGTAATTTAAAAAACAAGAAAATGGTGCCGTCTGCTTTGCTTAATATAAGGAATTTGAAATTATTTCGACCTTTACTTTTACTTTTGATACTTAAGTATTTTTAAAACCAAATACTTTTAGACTTTAAAGTAATATTTTACTGGGTGACTTTTACTTGAGTCATTTTCTATTCAGGTATCTTTACTTTGACTCAAATACGACAATTGGGTATTTTTTTCACCACTGGATATTGTTCTCCACTAGGCTATAACTTAGTGTGTCTAGTGTATCCCAAGGGTTTGATTCCAGCCCAAGCTCTTCTGGTACTAATGATGCAATCCACCGATTGACTTGATGTAGTTACACATTTCAAATATGTACAGTCCAGGGTTACTTTACCCCAGATCTTGATAAGAAATAACCATACTAGGCACTTATGGATAACATGAATAATAAAATAATAACAGTCAGTAGGGTAGGCTATACCAACATTAGTTTCCATTTAAACAAAGTGCCAGGTAAATACTTTACTTCTATAGCAAGGTGTCCATCCAATTGGCGACAGTTTCATGAAAATATCCGCATGGAGAAAATATGCGCATTTCCCACCAGTGGTATGTTTCCACCAAACGGACTTGTGCGTGATAACAAAGTGCACACAAAATGTACTTTTTCACTTAAGTTTTTATGTACCAAATAAAAATCTGAAGTTCAATGTGTTTACCTTACATTTTCAACTCTACTGATAGTTTTGTCACAGCACTGTTGCATTAAATAGCAAATGTGCCTACTCTGGTCTTGACACTTGAGCTTTAGTTAACAGCTCGCAGATACAGTGCCGGTAATCTAGTCTATCGTACATGATGAAATTATTATGGATAAGAGCGAGAATATTTTTCATTGTCAAATGGCAGTAAAGCATCGATCATCATGTCACCAGAATAAGACCCTCGATATTTATTGGAAAGGAGAATCAAGCTCCTCACCGTGCACTATCACCACCCTGTCTGTGAAGTTAATCATAATCATTTGTAGCCTAAGAAACTGCATGGTTTCCCAAGTCGTAGTGGGAGGTTCACACACCATATCATCATGTGACTTGAGAATTCTATGACAGGTTATTTAAGTGTCAGCCATTGTTGCCAGAATGACGCTTACTGAGATGACCGTTAGGCACAGCCAGACAGAGAGAGAGTGCAATGCGTGGGAGAATGTTGCGGTGGACTGACCCGTTGATCTAGCTAACATTAGCTAGCTACACGTTTGACTCTGCAGCAAGCTAGCTTAGCCAGCTTATCTAGTGGCAACCTAATGTTTATTGCCAAAATAATTAGTTCGCTATTGCCACACACATCTGATTAATCTGTTCACTCTTTACGCCACTGACAAGTTGGCTAGTTGGCCGACAAACATAGATCATATGGGGAGCTAAAAACAGGAGATTTAACTTATTTTAACCTCTTTTTCTCCCCAATTGGTAGTTACAGTCTTGTCCCCTCGCTGCAACTCCCGTACGGACTCTGGAGAGGCAAAGGTCTAAAGCCGTGCATCCTCTGAAACACAACCCAACCAAGCCACACTGCTTCTTGACACAATGCCTGCTAAACCCGGAAGCCAGCCACACCAATATGTCGGAGGAAACACCTTACACCTGGCAACCGGGCATGCGCTCCGCAAGCCACAGGAAAAGCTAGAGCGTGATGGTACAAGGATATCCTTGCCGGGCAACCCCTCTCCTAAACCAGACAACGCTAGGGCCAACTGTGTGCTGCCCCATGGTTCTCCCTGTCATGGCCGGTTGCGACAGAGCCTGGACTTAAACCAGGATCTCTAGTGTCACAGCAAGCACTGTGATGTAGAGTCTTAGACCACTGCGTCACTCAGGAGGCCCCCAATGCGTAACTTTTTCTTTGACATTCTGGATTAGCCAAAGCTAACTAGCTAGTTAGTTATCTACCTCGACATTTGATTTACACTTGTCCTCAAAACACAATTGCAACAGCAGAATTATACAGTACATGATCAAAAGTATGTGGACACCTGCTCGTCGAACATCCATTCCAAAATCATGGGCATTAATATGGAGTTGGTCCCCCCTTTGCTGCTATAACAGCCTCCACTCTTCTGGGAAGGCTTTCCGCTAGACATTGGATCATTGCTGTGGAGACTTGCTTTCATACAGCCACAAAAGCATTAGTGAGGTTGGGCACTGATGTTGGGCGATTAGGCTTGGCTCGCAGTCGGCTTTCAATTCATCCCAAAGGTGTTTGATAGGGTTGAGGTTAGGGCCAGTCAAGTTCTTCCACAACGATCTCGATAAACCATTTCTGTATGGACCTCGCTTTGTGCACGGCTGAATTGTCATGTCGAAACAGGAAAGGGCCTTCCTCAAACTTCCAAAAAGTTGGAAGCACAGAATCATCTAGAATGTCATTGCATGCTGTAGCGTTAAGATTTCCCTTCACTTGAACTAAGGGGCCTAGCCCGAACCATGAAAAACAGCCAGAGACCATTATTTCTATTCCACCAAACTTTACAGTTGGCACTATGCATTGGGGCAGGTAGCTTTCTTATGGCATCCGCCAAACCCAGATTCGTCTGTCGGACTGCCAGATGGTGAAGCGGGATTCATTACTCAAGCATGATTCAGCTGCTCCAGAGTCCAATGGCGTGGAACTTTACACCACTCCAGCCGACACTTGGTATTGTGCATTGTGATCTTAAGCTTGTGTGCGGCTGCTTGGCCATGGAAACCCATTGCATAAAGATCCTGACAAACAGTTATTGTGTTGACGTTGCTTCCAGAGGCAGTTTGGAACTCGGTAGTGAGTGTTGCAACAGAGGACAGAGGATTTTTAGGTGTTCCTGTTCTGTAAGCTTGTGTGGCCTACCACTTCGCAGCTGAGCCGTTGTTGCTCCTAGACATTTCTACTTCACAATAACAGCACTTACAGTTGACTCGGGCAGCTCTAGCAGGGCAGGAATTTGACAAACTGACTTGTTGGAAAGGTGGCATCCTATGACGGTGCCACATTTAAAGCCACTGAGCTCTTCAGTAAGGCCATTCTACTGCCAATGTTTGTCCATGGAGATTGTATGGCTGTGTACCTGATTTTTTACACCTGTCAGCAACGGGTGTGACTGAAATAGCCGAACCCACTAATTTGTCCACATACTTTGTGTATATAGTGTGTCTTCGAAATGCTTATCATACTCCAGAAGTATATCATATTACAAAGGCAGAAGGTCATTAAAGTGCAATTTATCTTTGATCGCGTCTGGCTAAGAATCCAAGAACAAGAAATCCTCAGGAGTGAAGACTAGTGATGTGCAGTTCGCTAACAATTCTTACTTTTTGAATGACTCTTCTAACTGACAAGTCACAATACATTTTTTCCAAGTTACTCATTCATTTTAGTCTGATGGCCACAATGAATTCTACAGCAGGATTAATACGTGCTCCTCCAGCTCAGCAGCTACAGAGATGTGCTCCAACCAGTAACTGTCTATCATGTACACGAGAGGAAATAGACATGTTTAGAACTGATAATTGATCACATGGTGCAAGAATGAATGCTATTAATTGATTATTGAATGTTACTTGATGGACACAGCTTTTCGTACAACCAAAACACACTCAGTCTGCCTTTGCTCAAAACTTGTACTCGGGAACACATTTTTCGGGGGCTGCTGCAGTTCGCTAACAATATTGTGCTAATCTCCCTTGCGGCATCAAGCAGTTGCCTTACAACTCAATCTGAATTCTTCTGCTGCTCTAACGTCCTTGGATGTAGCATCGCATTTGAGGCGGACCACGGAGTTAGGGTAGCCAGGCATGCCGAGCAGTGTCATTCCGCCAAGAGTGGTTCACAATCTAGTCCGGTTGTGGCCGCAACTAGACCTCGTTTCAAAGGTATCAATAGACAGCACCAATAACAAGCCCCATATAGTGAACGAGAGACTTGTAGAATCATGATTCTTTTGAGTTTGTAGTACATAATTTGCCGGTAAGGGGTCCTGCGTGCTCTGAGCATTAGAAATTACTAGTAAGAGTATAAGTACAACCCACAGAGAATAACTAGAAAAGTACTTGTTTCTCCAAAAATTCAGAGGGTAGTAGTGGGCCAGAATTGAACCCATGCCTACTTTAACATATGTATGCCATGGTCAGTGGCTGTACCTGCTGGACCACACAGGCACTGAGACAACCAAACATTTATTCTGCCTATTGGTTGCCTTCAACATATAATTGATATAAACAAATATTTTCCCAAAAGAAATGTACATCTACCCATACAAATATTGTCAATTTATTATAATCCACATAAGAATTCACACGAGACACGCTGTAGCCTGCACGCAGCCTACATAGGCTACTTTACTGATGCCCAGTGGACCTGCAGACTAATTTATTGTATAGCCTACAAACACCGATTCCAGCTGCCCCCTGGCGGCGATTAAAAATATGAAATATACATTCAAATCCTCCTACTGCAGGATTATTTTCCTCCTGCGACGAAATGGGTCATATTAAGATCTGACATCTGTAGGTGTTAGCTCTTGGGGCTAAGACAAGTCTCCAGGTCTCAAGCTAGGTTACTGGTCATACTGGCGAAGTCCACCACTGTTACACAATCAGCTTATGTTTTACAAACAGCAATATCCAACCAAAATTACCTGTGTTGTTTGTCACAATGTGTTTTCAGCTTGTGAGAAGTCCAATGTGGAGATTGTAGACCACCTCCTGAAGTATGGAGCCTCAGTACACAAGGCTTGTGTTCAGGGTGTGACACCTCTCCATGAAGCAGCCGGGCATGCGAACGTGGAAATTTGCCAGATGTTGTTGGAGGCCGGGGCCAAGCTTAATGCAGTCAATAATTACAGGATGGAACCTTTCTATATGGCAACACAGAATGGGGGAGTGGACGTGTTGCACTTCTTGATTAGCAAAGGTGAGTGGTTTTCAAATTTTCACAAGCCAGCTTCAAGATTATTTTTAATTACTTGTATTAAAGATGCATTCTGGGATCTTAAGCACAACAAGGTCATAACATATTGAACCTGAACTCTTTTATGTCCAAACCCTTGTTGATGGGTTTCCTACATCTTGGAGAAAGGATTATGTTCTTTACAATGGCATGAATAGAATTTATAATAACCATTAAGCATGCAGACCATCTGTTGCTAGTGATGTTGTGGTGTTGCCAGTTTTCCTTTATTTCAACATTGTATAAATGTTGTGTATGCTCTTGTGTATTGTAGGTGCTGATATAAACTGCCAGGCAAGGGATGGGGAAACACCTCTGTATGAGGCAAGTAAGAATGGCTACAAGGAAGTTGTGGAACTGCTTCTATCTCATAAAGCAGATGCTAACCGAGCAACCAAGTCTGGCCTCCTGCCTCTTCATATTGCTGTCCAGAAAGGACATTTTGAGTGAGTGCAATGAATTGATTGATTGGTTAATTTAAAGCATTGGTTTCTCTTCAAGCAAAACATTTCCCTTTCAATTTGATCCCTGTGCTTCCCTTCTGTAGCATTGTGTCCATGCTGATCCCTGCCACCAGCAAGGTCAAAGTTCAACGCAGTGGCATCAGTCCCCTCCACCTGGCTGCCGAGCACAACCGGGACTGGATCCTGGAGATCCTTATCGAGGCAGGCTATGACGTCAATTTCCAGCTCGCAGAAGACCGATCGAAAATGTATGAGGATCATCGCAGCACAGCACTCTACTTTGCTGTCTCCAACAGCAACCTAGAGGCCGCTGAAATGCTTCTGGATGCAGGCGCAAACCCCAACCTTGACATGTTCAACCCTCTTCTTGTCGCTGTGAGGCAGGGTTACATGGAAATGATCACCGCTCTGGTGGAGCATGGAGCTAACATGAATGCGTCCATCCCCACACACCCCTGCTCCTTCCCGGCAGTGGTCATGCTCGGTATGAAGTATCTGCACATCCTGAACTATCTGAAGTATCTGATGTCCAATGGCTGTGATGCCCTTTCCTGTTTTGATTGCACATATGGCAGCAAGCCACACCCACCCCTGAAAACTTCAAGAAGGGTCAGCATCTTCGGCGAAACTGTGCGCTACGTTACTGATGAGGACGAAGCTCGACGCAACACTTGCGTCCAGGTAGGTTGGGTTAATGTGCAATGTAGATGGTTTGCTGGTCTATTAGTTTCCAATTCCATCTCGGGTTGTTCTTTGAATCCAATTTGAGCCCTTCATTTTCAGTTCTGTGAGGCAATCTCCGATCCGACAATTAGCCGCTGGGCAGGACCCATCATAGATGTGCTCCTGGATTACGTTGGCCATGTAAAACTCTGCTCCCGGCTGATCGAGAACCTGGATAGCTACCATGACTGGGCAGGAATCAAGGTGAAAGCAAGTAAGTGAGCTTAAACCATAGAGTTACACAATATACCGAAGCTTCAGTTCTCAATATTAGAACATGAAAAATGGGTACTAGAATTTTTGTTACTTTTGTTACTACTGTCAAACTGTAGCATACAAGCCAATGTACCCGTTATAGCGTGAGCGCATCGTGCCTGCTCCACTTAGGCTGCACTAGGAGTCTGGGCTGCATCATGTTAGCTCCCCAATCATGCTGCACAGAGGTTACCACACTTGAATGATGCAACATGGCATGTAGAAATATTTTAACTGTTCATTCCTGTTTGCAAAGCAATGTCCATATAGACTAGAACACTTTACAATGCAAGAAGATACCGGTAGCTTTCAGTTTTGTAGACTAACTTTCCTTGCCAGTTTAAAGCCAACATGAATTCACTACCCCTACTACTGATAACACGCAAACCATAACTCAAAATGTGCTGATTTCAAAGCTGATTGCCACCAAAACTTTATTAATTCACTTAATCGTTCTCTCGCTCACGTCTCTCCCAAAGATGATCTATTGCCTCAGCGAACTGACTCTGATTAATCAGATGTGTGTGGCAATAGCTAACTAATAAACATTAGGTTGCAATAAACATTAGGTTGCCACTAGATTAACTGGCTAAGCTAGCTAGCTGCAGTGTCAACCGTGTAGCTAGCTAACGTTAGCTAGATCAACGGGTCAGTCCACCGCAGCATCCTCCCATGCATTTCTCTCGCTCTCGCTCTCTCGCTCTCTCTCTCTCTCTCTCTCTCTCTCTCGCTCTCTCTCTCTCTCGCTCGCTCTGTGCATCTAAATGTAATTTTGTTTACCATTCAAATAAATGATTACTATTATTTTGTTATGTACTTAGATTGGTAATAACAAAGTCAAGTTGATTGTATGATTGTAAAATTGGATGATTGGACACGGCAGGAGTCGCGGACGTAAAACAAAATTGCCTTATGACCGGCATCTCACAAACCCACGAGTCTAACAGCGGCGTCTAATTGCCTACTTGTGTTGCCATTTGCTGTTGGTCTGCTGAGCCTGACTCTGAGCTGGGGTAGTTTGTTTCACGTCTCACTGGCCCTTGGCCTGTGCCGCAACTTGCATGTGGGTGGAGTTAGCCGTTGAGATAGTGGTGAATGTGCTGCTAACAAGGAAAACCGGGGGGTAAATCCGGGGGGTGCATGCGAACATAAAGAACAAACAACTGTTCATGATTCGACTCGGTCGCAAAGATGCAGGCGCACTCAGATCAAGAATTTTAAGCATTCTGAGCTTTGATCAACATTGGGAATGCAATATAAGTGGGTAAATGCTAATTTACAAAATAAAAGGGTAAGTAAACACTTTGCAGAAATTATAAGGTGCATAAATGGCGTTTACGTGTGTTTAACCTCCACTACTTCCCTGATTTGTGTCATGGTCGTCTAGAAATTTTGTCTAGATCCCGGTTTGTCCCAAGGACGTCTTCCCCAGGGATGATTTTAGGATGCTGTCAGGACTTTCTGTCTTGGTCCCCTAGAGATTTTTGGGTTGTTCCGAGGACATCACCTGATGGTCCCAAAGAAAAGTGCAGAGATGAATGAGAAAGCTCTCGTCATGAGCTGTTCGGCCATTACAGAGAACCACATACCGTATTTTTAAAACTTCTTAGGGATAGCCCCCATTTTTTCAATTTTCACCTAAAATGACATACCCAATCTAACTACCTGTATCTCAGGCCCTAAAGCAATGATATGCATATTCTTGGTACCATTTGAAAGGAAACACTTTGAAGTTTGTGTAAATGTGAATTGAATGTAGGAGAATATAACAGAATAGATCTGGTAGAAGATAATACAAAGAAAAAAAAAGAAAAAGATCTACCACCATCTTTGAAATGCAAGAGAAAGGTCCCAGCTCTAGCCGTGGTTGTAATTCCGATGGTGTCCACAAGATGGCAGCAGTGTATGTGCAAAGTTTCAGACGGATAACTTGAAGTATGAGCGTTCTCCATGACATTTAGTGTGAAGTCACCCAGGTACATTTGGGCAAATCGTGAAGGAGACCTTTGCATTCATATTACATTTTTCTGAAAGAATATCGTCAAATCTGTATACTTGGACTTTAATTTAGCTTTTCCAGTATTAGTAGCCATATTATAAGTTCAACATTTGCAAAACATCACATTTCATAACTTCATAACTCTGAATTTTCTTATAATTTTTGTCCAAAATGAAAAGGCATGCTGTCGTACAAGGTTAGTAGCTACATTTTACGACAGATACATGGTTTCCAGATACTCCTGTAAAGACCAGCTCATTGGCTATCTAGCTAGCACCGATTGGTGCTTATTTGACAAAGTTAGAGTCATTCAAGTGAAGACCGCCTGCGTCATCGGCGTGCTATGAAGGCGTTGCTCTCTGACCAAATATGGTGTCCTATAGGATATACTACACCCTAATGATATAGTGAAGTCTCGTTATGTTCTAGGATCTCTGAGGAGTACATACGAACGCAATTTGACTGGTTGAAACAACGTTTAGTGTCAGATTTTCACAGATTCCTTTCTTTGCAAATTGAACGAGTGGAAATACAAAATCAATCGTGCATGATATAATGGACCTTTTTAGGATATGAAAAAGGATTTTATCTAACAAAGCGACACTTCATGTTATCTCTGGGGCCCTTTGGATGATAAATCAGAGCAAGATTTCAGAATGTAAGTATACATTTTTCCTTCAGAGGTGAATTTATCAAACCTATCACGGTGAAAAAAGTGTTTTGTTGTTAGGAGCTCTCCTCAAACAATAGCATGGCATTTTTTTGCAGTAGTAGCTACTGTAAATTGGACAGTGCAGTTATATTAACAAGAATTTAAGCTTTCAGACGATATAAGACACTTATATGTACCGACATTTGTTGTTTCTCCAAAATCTGTGATCTTGACAAGGCGCTGCAGGATTTACAACTGTCCCGTTGACGGGACGCCGATCCCTATTAACAGGGTCATTAGCAATCGGAAAAAATCTAATTTCTTGCCCCGGCCTAGCTCAACATCTGGGCGTCAGATAAGAAATAGACTACCGCGTCCATAAAGTGACCATTAGACTTGCCAACTTTGACTGAATACGCTTGTAGAGGCAACAGTTTTGATAAAATGTGTAATTTATCGCTCTCACGTGCTCAATAAAAACAAATGGGGTGGTACCTTTTTGTTGCATTTTGAACAATGCTAACATATTTTTAACAGAGTTCTGTCTAAAATCGGGCCCAACAACTTGGTTGCTCAACAACACAGCTGGCAGCCTGTAACAAGCATAAGCAGTGGTTGAGAACAAACCTAGGCTACTGTAGATGTTGGTATTAATCAACAAATGCGTACAGATAATTGGTCCAACATAAAGAAAAATGGGTCGGTTGTTATTAGTTATTCTTGTCATTATAAACCGACTTTGAAATATGTATTTTTCAGTCATTGAGTCTATGGCCAAATTTGAACTGCACACACATTCTCAATGAAGTAATCATATCAAAATGATATGCTTTTAAGCCTCTTAATATAGGAAAGAGGAGCAGGGTTGTAGTGCTGCCAGAGCGTGGGGGAGCAGTGTGCCCTCACTCTTTTCAATTTGAGATTACACCGAGCTGGTTAAACTATTTCTGGAACATTTATTCTGATAAATCCTAAATACATTCTATTTAATTACCACATCATTTCCATGAACATCGATAAATAGCCTATGTAATGTAAAGCACCCTAGGTAAATGGTGGTTTCTTCCCTGTCTTCTCTCTGGTGGTGTCGAGAATGATGAACTATAGGTGTGTACTGCGATGGCCGGTCAGAGGCTTGACCACTTTGGCCAATCAGAACATTGAAAAATGATAACCAGCAGTTCCTATCCAGCCTGGGTGTCAGGTAACCTTGTGGTTAAGAGCATTGAACTGGTAACCGAAGGGTAGCTGGTTCGAATCCCCCGAGCTGACTAGATAAAAAAATATGTGGATGAGCCTTTGAGCAAGGCCCTTAACCCTAATTTCTCCAGCAAGTCTCTCTGGATAAGCACGTCTGCTAAATGACTACAATGTAAATATAAAAACATGAGAAGCGGCCTGTTCAAAACCCCAAGCATTTAAAGGTGCAGCTGACAAGCAGTCCGAGCCCACACACACCTGTCAAGTCAGGCAAATATCCCGCAGAGAGAGCTGGCCAGAGCCTCTCAATTTGGGGGAAGATGACATTCACATCCTGTGCCAATGCTTCTCCCTCCTGTGTGCCTCCACCATCAATGGCTTTAGGGACTTTGTTCACAGTAGGAGAGAACATGTGCATGTGAGGTAATACCACTGCTTAAATGTACAAGTGGAGGCTGGTGGGAGGAGCCATAGGATTATTATTATTTGACCCTGCTGGTCATCTATGAACATTTGAACATCTTGGCCATGTTCTGTTATAATCTCGACCCGGCACAGCCAGAAGAGGACTGGCCACCCCTCATAGCCTGGTTCCTCTCTAGGTTTCTTCCTAGGTTCTGGCCTTTCTAGGGAGTTTTTCCTAGCCACCTGGCTTCTACACCTGCTTTGCTGGCTGTTTGGGGTTTTAGGCAGGGTTTCTGTACAGCACTTTGTAACATCAGCTGATATAAGAAGGGCTTTATAAATAAATTTGATTTGAAATTTGATTGATAGGAGGATGGGCTCATTGTAATGGCTGAAATGGAACGCTATCAAACATATGGAAACCACATGTTTGACTTCATTCCATTGATTCCATTCCAGCCATTACAATGAGCCCATCCTACTATAGCTCCTCCCACCAGCCTCCACTGAACTGTACCTACCCTGCAGCTTGGCAGAGTGAGAGTGTCACGCTCGTCGTAACTTTGAAGAGCGGAGGACCAAGGCGCAGCGTGATAGCAATACATCTTCTTTTTATTAGAAGACGAAACGAAAACGAACAACACTTTACACACTAAACATAACAACAAACCGACGGAATGTGAAGCTATACAAACAAATAGTGCTGACACTAAACACTACACATAGACAATCACCCACAAACTACCTAATGAATATGGCTGCCTAAATATGGTTCCCAATCAGAGACAACGATAGACAGCTGTCTCTAATTGAGAACCAATCTAGGCAACCATAGACATGCATACACCTAGACTAGACACTTAAACCAACTAAACCACAGCACCCATAAACATACAAAAAAAAACTAGACAATACAAAACACATACATCCCCCATGGCACACCCTGACCTAACTAAAATAATACAGAAAACAAAGAAAACTAAGGCCAGGGTGTGACAGAGAGAGGGTTTAGCCAAATGAAACTTATCATCAGACCAATGAGATCTAGGATCCAAATTCACTGTGTGTCTCCTTGATGTTCATAAAACTCTACGGACCCCTCTAGCGCAGTAAAATCCAGAACGATATGTGACCACTTGGTTACAGTGACACCTTTCTGCCGAGGTCACCCAAACCAGAGAGGCCACTGCAAAGCCCAAAGAGCCTGACCCTCTCTGTAAGTTGCTGTAGCCCTGCTTGGGATATTTAGCCTATATTGGCTATTGGTTGAGACACAGGGCCCATTCTAGCTTGGTATGTCAGGGTGGGCAAGTGGAAATGTGAATTGGGCCAAGTTGGAGGTAACAATGCATTAAGATTCTAGTTTATTGTGATGCATGAATATACCACACCAAAATAAAGATTTTATGGCTGTTTTAAAACAAATTTCCTGCAATTCTACATAATAATGATTTATCTTCACTTCTTGGTCAATTGATTTGATAGAATGTATTTGCATAGATGAAAAATGCCATGAATTGATAGTTCACCTGTGTTTTCTTTTATTCTGTAATAGAGTATGTTGTAACCATGTGTTCAAGCTAATCAAATCAGAGTTTATTTATGATACAACGTAGTGTAAGCTACACAATACAATGAAATGCCTACTCACAACTAAAGTGCTTATGTATTTGTATTTACATTAGGCTAAACCCTACAAATAGCTATACCAAGTAGTCATAGGCCTATTCGACTATACTGCAAATGATTGTTGTTTGTTCCTGATCTGGCTGAATGGCAGAGCTATCCTTCAGACTTCCTTCAGCACCACATCCATTGCACAATCCTGGGGCTGTCCTTTCAGCACCACAAAGGGACCCAATCGCTTAAAATAACAGTCATCAAGATCTGTTGCCTATGCTTAATAGTCCTACTCATCACTTATAATGATTATTACAAATAGAAGATGAACACTTCTCACAATGGTAAGGGAAAGGAAAGGGAAAGGGGATACCTAGTCAGTTGCACAACTGAATGCATTCAATCAAAATGGGTATTCCGCATTTAACCCAACCCTGTTTAGTAAAGTTAGATCAAAGCTGAATCAATGTCTCGCAAGTTCACATAATAATTAATCTGCATTTTACATATAATAGCACAGCATAGTAGGCCTGCAGTGCCTTCAGAAAGTATTCATACGCCTTGACTTATTCCACATTTTGTTGTTACAGCCTGAATTCAAAATTGATTAAATGTATGTTTTTTCTCACCCATCTAGACACAATACCCCATATTGCATTCAGGGCAAAGAGTTACATTTTTGTCTCATTAAACCACATAATCTTTTGCCTTATGCTCTCAGAGTCTTTCGCATGCCTTTTTGCAAACTCCAGGCATGCTGCCATGTGCCTTATTCTCAGGAGTGGCTTCCGCCACTCTCCCATAAAGCCAAGATTCGTATTCAGTGCTGTCGAGACTGTTGTCCGTCTGGAAGGTTCTCCCATCTCAGCCAAGGAACTCTGTAGTTCTGTCAGGGTGGTCATTGAGTTCTTGATCACCTCCCTGACCAAGGTCCTTCTTGCCCATTTGCTCAGTTTGGTCGGACGGACCACTGTGCTCTTGGAAACTTTCAAAACTCTAGAAATTGTTTTATACCCTTCCCCAGATATATGCCTCATCACAATTCTCTCTTGGAGATCTTCGGACAGTTCCTTGATCTTTTGCTCTGACATGCACTGTCTAATTTTTGTTTTGACATTCTTCTTCTTCTTCTGTGGGTTTTATGGCGGACTACAACCCAAAAAGGTGTATGGCCGCCACCAACTGGACGGGTTGAAAAAACAAGGTAAAAATAAAATCTGTACATGATAGGGAAAACTAAATGATAACACCCAAATAAATTAGTACATTGACAAAAACAAAACAAAACTCGCACTTCTTAATTTCTTAAAATCTCCATATCTCCCTTCTCAGGCTCTAGAGCCTGAGAGGGTTTTACAGCTTGTGACAATACTCCATGCAATTCCTCCTCTGAGAAATCTTTCAGTCTCAGGGACCGCTCCGCCGCATCCACAATGATGTCTATTCTCCTGGACCTTCTCTCCATCTTGGCAGTGCCATTAATCACCATAGCTATAAAGGCCACAAAGTCCACCTTCTTAGCCTTTAAAATACCTGGGTCCTGATGGTGAAAGGCAACCCCTGCAGCCTGGAGTGAAGGCCTATACACCACAATGGACTCTTCAGGAGCGCCATTCAGAGCCTCAACCCTTTAAACAGCCGCTGCATGTGAAATGTTCTGGACAGCCCTGAATTTGGCCACCTCATTATCTTTTACCGTTGTCGGGCATTCCAAAGAGGAGGCTTTATGGTTCTCACTACAATTGCGACATGTCACATTTTCATCACTTTTAAAACACATGACATTATCTTTTCCACAACTTGGACCTCTCGGCTTCCCCCTTCTGCAAACACTTGAAACATGTCCAAAAGCTTTACAGTGATCACACTGCATTGGTCTTGGGATAAATACTCTGAATCTAGTTTATACACAACATGGATGACGTGGATTGAGACGCATCCAATGCAAAAAAAAAAAGATATCTCTATCTTCAACTGACAGATTTTTATGGGGATTTTTTTATCACGATCATTTGATCTGCACGGGGATGCGGACATCGGCTCTAGGGGGTTGTTAAGCATCCTAAATAATGACATAGATTCAGGCAAAAAGGGAAGCATGATGTAAGATGCAAACCTGGTATTCCAACTGATTATAGGTTACTAAAGCCAACAACATACTACTGCACCACAGAGTTTTGATAAATACAGTGGAGGAAAAAAAAAACATCTGATAATCGCACACTGCAATTTATTGCTGACCAGCAGATGTCACTAATGTGCATTGTGAACAGATAATGAAGCTGAGTAATTAACAATTTTTCGGCACGACTTGGTGAAAGTGCTGAAGCCTTCAGAAAGCCTTGGTTTATGATCACTAGTGAAGAGGAGCCAACTGAAGATTGCAGCAGAATATCTATTATTGCTCCCATCTGTTACATGCACTTATGTTAGCTTTTTCAAAAGCTTTAAAACTGGCAGCAATTGTGTCGAGGCACAGATCTGGGGAAGGGTACCAAAGCATTTATGCAATTGTAAGTACAAGGTCCCCAAGAACACAGTGGCCATTCTTCCTAGAGATGGCCACCCTGCCAAACTGAGCAATTGGAGGAGAAGGGCCTTGGTCAGGGAGGTGACCAAGAACCCGATGATCACTCTGACAGAGCTCTAGAGTTCCTCTGTGGAGATGGGAGAACCTTCCAGAAGGACAACCATCGCTGAAGCACTCCACCAATCAGGCCTTTATTGTAGAGTGGCCAGACGGAAGCCACTCAGTAAAAGGCACATGACAACCCACTTGGAGTTTGCCAAAAGGCAAACCATGAGAAACAGACCATGAGAAACAAGATTCTATGGTCTGATGAAACCAATATTGAACACTTTGGCTTGAAAGCCAAGCATCACGTCTGGAGGAAACCTGGCACCATCCCTACGTGAAGAATGTTGGTGGCAGCATCATGCTGTGGGGATGTTTTTCAGCGGCAGTGACTGGGAGACTAGTCAGGATCGAGGCAAAGATGAACCGAGCAAAGTACAGAGAACTCCTTGATGAAAACCTGTTCCAGAGCGCTCAGGACCTTAGACTGGGGGCGAAGGTTCACCTTACAACAATACAACTACCCTAAGCACACAGCCAAGGCAGGAGGGGCTTCGGGACAAGTCTCTGAATGTCCTTGAGTGGCCCAGCCAGAGCCCAGACTTAAACAGATCGAACTTCTCTGGAGAGACCTGAAAATAGCTGTCCAGCAACTCTCCCCATCCAACCTGACAGAGCTTGAGAGGATATTTAGAGAAGAATGGCAGTATTGCATGTAGATTGATGAGGGGAAAAAATTATTTCATTAATTTTAGAGTAAGGCTGTAACGTACTTGAACTAAATGTGGAAAAAGTCAAGCAAGCGGTTTGAATACTTTCAGAAGGCACTGTAAATAAATGTTTTATATATAGAGACCCGTTCCAAATGGACCAAAGGACAACTAGACTCGTTCCATATAGACCTGGTCCGATCCAAACCTGGTCTGGTCTGATCCGATCCGAGTGAGGGAAGCAGGGTGGCCGTACTGTGTATGTAGGCTACTGTGAGTGTGAGCAAGTGACACGAGGTGCAGGGAGGAGGGAGAGAAGAAGACAGCAACCAAACAAGCCAACTCGCACTATAGTACACTAATAGTTGCAGTAGTTAGGTTATTTCTCATCCAATATGATGTAATAATATGTAGGAGCTGTCTTGACTGCGTCAAACCGGAAAAAGCTAGTTAAGCTAGCTAGCTAGCTAGGCTAATTGAGGTTGCATGCACTTTCTCATCCTACACAGTTACAAACAACAACAACTCCATTCAAAATAGTAAGTTAGCAGCCTACCTGTTGGTCATTGTAGCCTAACCTTCTCCTTTAACTTTTAATTCCATCACTTTAATTCCATCTTCCATTGATTAGATATCTCCTAACTTTTGCTACATATAGAGGCTCTATGTCTGTAGCCTATTGCCGCTTTGATTACTTATGATTGGCCAAAACAAGCTACACGTGCCACTCTCGTGAAAAGCAAGAGCAGCAGCATAAATGACGATGATCCTAATGCTTTGTACAGTCAGTGTACATAGCACTACATTTACATTACAACTTAGCCATTCAGCAGACGCTCCCATCCAGAGTGACCTACAGCTAGTGCATTCATCTTACGACAGCCAAGGGAGACATACACATATCCCTGCGTATCCCAACCACGTATCACATACATAATACAATGCAAAATACAATACAAAATGCTTAAAAATGTCTGTGTCTATTCACAGTTCCCGTCGTGTGGCAATGTATTCTTTCAGTTTTTATTGCTAGCTTGAGTTACCTGGGGTGGTAGAGAGTTCCATTTAGTCATGAATTTATTTAATACTGTGTGTTTCCCAGCCTCTGTTCTGGACCTGGAGACCGTGAAGAGACCTCTGGTTGCATGTCTTGTGTGATACCGATGAGTGTCCAAACTGTGTGCCAACTGCTTTAACAGACAGTTCGGTACCTTCAACACATCAACACCTCACACAAAGAACAATAGTGAAGCAGTCAATCTCTCCTCAACTTTGAGCCCAGAGAGATTGACATGCAGGGCATTTACATTCGCACTTCATGTACATCTAAGAGCAATATGTGCTGCTTTGTTTTGGACCAACTGTAATTTGCTTATGTCCTTCTTTGCTGCACCTGACCACACAGCTAGACAGTAGTCTAGGTGCGACGAAACTAGTGTAAGGGTTAGGGTTAGAGCAAGGGCAAGGGTAGGGGTTAAGGTTAGGGTTTAGGGTAGGAATGTCCCAAGGATTCAAGATAGCACTGACCATCTGTAAATTATTAGTGGGATCTCATTGCTTGCTTGTGCTACCTGTGCTCAGTGAAAAGAGTATGACATACTTCTAACTTGGTTAGGTATAAATGAGACCGTTTTTAAACATAAACTGTTTTAGACAAAACAAATGTAACCAAGCAAGATAAATACATTTTCAATCAATACTGATTACGTGGTTACTACAGGGTTAGCAGCGTAATGGTTATCGTTACCACCCGGAGACCAGAAGATTGGGGATTGAAATAGCAGGACACTGTAAAGTCTATTATCCCGCTGAAGAGTATGAATTAGGCTGTTTGAGAAGTTTAAATCTTAAGCAACCTGCCTACACATAGTTTGAAGTACAATAGACCAGCATAGCTACAGTCGTACGCCAAAGCTGTGTGCTAGAAAACCTTGGTAGAGCATGGGTGGAGTAAGCATTGCGGTGTCCATGTGAATATCCTTCATTTTTCAGGCTTCAGACCAATGCCTACTTCTCACTTAAAACACCGTTTTTTTTGTTTTTAATCATAGGTAATGAATGTGTAGGGGACTTCTGACCGCAAATACTTTGTGGTCAGAAGACTTTGTGGTGCAGCAAAAATATAACTGTATCCGAGTACAGAGACTGTGAGTTCAAATGCCAGGTGGTCATATTGAAAAGTCAGTACTAAGGGATCATGTAAAATGTGAACATATTTTGATTGATTAAGTATTTATTTTACTATTTTAGCTGAACAGCATACCACTTACCTTAAACCCCCATACAATTTCATTACTTTACTTATAATGGATTGGGACACCTGGAACCATCACATGATGTCCTGACGACTGGTAAAACAAACAACTTACAAATGTCCAAACATGGTCCTCAATGAAATCCTGGTAACTTACAAGGAACTAGACAAAGGTCACCCAGAGAACATTCTCTTGGGACCATCATGCAACATCCCCTTGACCATCATGAAACGTCCCCTTGTGGTCATTGAATGGCCCATGGATAACATCCTATCAGAACCAAGTAGGAACCTTTTCGAAACGTTCCCTACTGGGTACTGCGACCAAACCGGAACCTGTGCTGAACGTCTTCTTAGCGTCCCAAGGTTAATGTCATGTTTTAATATTCCTAGAACGTTCTCAGAACGTCAGTGGGATAACGTCTTGCCAAAACTCTTAAAGGGACCTTTTGAGAACATAGCCAAATGTCCTTAGATGGTCCCCTGTTTGCTGGGATACTACAGTACTATAGTTTTTTTTCATGTTGGTTAATAAGCAACTTCTTTGCACTTTCAGTGCCACCACATTCACTGATGCAGTTGTGCAGACTGAAGATCCATCAGCAGGTTGGAATCCCCAGACTGAGGCACATTGACACCCTGCCCCTCCCACCAAGACTAATCAAGTTCCTCAACTACAAAAAGGTAAATTCACAGGATGTCTAGGAATTTATTTTTGTTTTGTTGACTCTAAATTCACAGATTCCGTGACTTGTTTTCAATAAATGTGATTGTTTTGCATATTGTAAGCCAGTTGAGATGAAGGGGGAATGTTTCTTTGCACAGTTGTGTACTGCATAATAGGCTTGATTTGATATTACAATGGCAGGAGTAACATTCAAATGAATCTACTGTAAATGATGTGTAAATGTATGTACTTGCAGGTATTTGGGTTTGGTTAGCAATAGCAACTCTGACTCTTATTGATTACTAAATTAATTGTTTACCCTGCGCAGTGAGATTTTATTTTACTAAAGTACAGGGAAGTTGCCTGTATCAGAAAATAAACCACAGCTTGGAATGCTTCTCAGGCAATCAGATTGTTTGGCTGGAACTATCCGTTATATAATTGAATATAGTGATTTCAGTACTGTATTGTGTACAAAGGTCTGTTGCCACAGGTGGGTGGAACTATTTCATTTTTTAATGTAAAAAAAAAAGTAAATGTTTCTATGAATATTGCAGATTTATTGACAGATTTATTATGACTCATGTAATGCTAATGATATCATCAGTACTTGCTTGAAGTAGAGCCATACAATGTCAAACACTGTATAAATAAAGTCTTAAAGGATAACTATATTCATTAGTCCACTGTTGATACAGTCCCAAAATGTTTTGCATGTCAGCAGTCAAGTTTTTAAGATATTGGACTTCCAAGGAGCAATATGTCACTGGCCACATCATTATGTTGATGCAGGTCAGATGACATAAAAATGTAGCTCTTTGACCACGCACAACAGTTGAAGTTGGGCATAGAAATAAGGATGCTTTAGCAGAAAAATATGATGGTGGATCTTTGATATTAACATTTACATTACATTTACATTTAAGTCATTTAGCAGACGCTCTTATCCAGAGCGACTTACAAATTGGAAAGTTCATACATATTCATCCTGGTCCCCCCGTGGGGAATGAACCCACAACCCTGGCGTTGCAAGCGCCATGCTCTACCAACTGAGCCACACGGGACCACATTAACGGTTTGAATGTGTTCGCATTCGAGAAGTCAAGGAAATTATCCTGACAGCTGAAAGTGCACTAATTACTTACTTAGTCCCATTCCATTATCAATGAAATACATATAATTGTATTGGCTGTCTTCCTCCTCCTCTGACGAGGAGGAGTAGTAAGGATCGGAGGACCAAGGTGCAGCGTGGTAAGTATTCATTATGCCTTTTAATGAAAACGAAACTCGAACAAAACAACAAAACTAACGATAAACGAGAATGAAACGAAACAGTCCTGTCTGGTGACATACACAAAGACAGAAAATAAGCACCCACGAAACACAGGAGGAAAAAGGCTACCTAAGTATGATTCTCAATCAGAGACAACTAACGACACCTGCCTCTGATTGAGAATCATACCAGGCCAAACGAAGAAAAAAAACATAGAAAAACGAACATAGATAACGCACCCAACTCACGCCCTGACCATACTAAAACAAAGAAATAACAAAAGAACTAAGGCCAGAGCGTGACAATAATGCATGGCTGGCTACTGCTGCCTGCATTTGAGCCTATTCCAGACACAGATTTAGGTAATTCACTTGCCCCATATATTTGTCATTACATTTTTTTACTGATCTGTCGCTTTGTAAAAATGTGCATGGGATTAGCTCAGGTCATAATGACAAAGACGTTGGGGGAAATGAGAGGGAGGGGGAGCGATGCTTGCTCAAATCCAATCGTGACAGGAAGCGTAACCTGCACCCCATACATTTCTTTACAGACAGCCAAACTAGCCAATTTAGTTATTTAGATTGCACAGCGCAGCACAGTTTTAGTGACAGAGAGATGCGTGCTGGCAGCTGAAATTTACTTAATCCTGATCAAGTGTAATTACAAAAATGTGTCGTACCGTAATCATATTCGAAAAATTCTCCATTTCCGTTACCATGCTCGTTTTGTCTGAGTACTCAGCACACCCCTAATAGAAAGGGGAATTTTGACCACGCACAACAGTGGAAGTTGGGCATAGAAATAAGGATGCATAAGCAGAAAGATACAATGGTGGATCTTTGATATGAACGGTTTGAATGTGTTTGCATTCGAGAAGTCAAATAAATTATCCTGACAGCTGAAAGTGCACTATTTACTTACTTATTCCTATTTGATTATCAACTAAATAGGCAAACAAATAATGCATGGCTGGCTACTGCTAGCCTGAAGAAAAATTGTGTGACTTGCTTCAGCTGGTCAAAAGTATTGTTATAGTAGTCGAAGAAGAAACATCTGAGACTGTCCATCTAAATAGTGTGACAGGATTATTGATTTAGCAAATGTTGGTTACAGACATAACAATGCTGAATTAATGTTTATGTAAGATTTGTTTTGTCACTTTACATTAAGTTAACTTTTAATCCAAGATCTAATTGGAGAGGTAAGTTTACTCAAGTAAACAGCAACTGACAAGTTAGTTGTTTTCTATTTTGATGTAATTTACTAAATAAAGTTCAGAATAGGCATACACATTTTCACACTTATATTTCCACTTTAATACAGTAGGTAAAACTAGAAATTGTGAACAGCCTTTCATTGCTTGTTCTGCATTACAACAATTTCTTAGGTGAGTACTGAACTAACCCCTAACCTTAGTATAGAGGTCAGTATTGATTTAACCCCTAAACTCTACACTCAACGTGGTATTAAAAGACTGATGACACGACTGTAACTGTAGTGGCTGGTATTCTGGAATCCAGCTTGTGGGATATCTATGACCTTGCCCTCATACTAAAATAAATGCCAAGTGCCCTCGGATCAAAATGAAACAAACACATGACGCAGATTGACCTGCCAACAAAATGGGAAGAAGTCAACCTTGTCGATAAACATGACCCTTTTTCCATGGATTTGTTTGTCTAAAAATAAGAAACAGGCATCCGCAATAAACACCTCTTTCCATTACATTGATTGTAACACAACACAATACCAGACCTCTCAACATAAGGAACAAGGAACACCAACTCGCCACAACCAAACCTGACACAGACGCAGCAAGAGTCTGTCTGACCCAGGATGATTACAAGCCTGAACACTGTACTTGGGACAACTCACAGTTTCCATTGAACACAGTCAGTCAATATCACTCTATTGTAATATGCACATATTGTATGATTAACACATTTTCTGATTAGTAAGATACTCACCATGTTTTGGGATTCCTCGCTGTTACTCCCAAGAGTTCCAGCTATTTGTTTTGTTGTTCAGTGCTATCTAGGACAGCTCCCCCTCAGGAGTATTCTGAGCTATGAACGGGGGAGAGGAAAAGTTGGCCCACTACCCTATCGATATCATGTGAAGCTCCCAGAATATTCCAGACGGCTGGATCGGAAGCCCTGTCTCGAAACATCTACTGACAGAGGAGTGGGGGAGTTTAACTGGAGAGCGAAACATTGACACTCTTTTTGCCTTTGGAAAATTGTAAGAGCTTGTGAGAAAGGTAAGACACATTTTCATTTACATTGTTATTTGACAACTTTGGTGCACTTTTGTTGTTGTGAAAAAAAAATCCTACATGGACCTTTCTGTTCCTTTTTAAACCTCTGAGATGGATTTGTTTTTACATTTAGCGACATTAAATTACTCCACCAATCACTGCGGAAAGAGCAGCTTGCTATGGATCAGGCAAGCTATTTAAATGCATTGGACAGATGAGTGTAGGGTGCGAGATGCGACTGAAAGAGAGTGGAGGAGGCTTGGTTTGACGTGGTGGGCATCTTGTTGTTATGACATGTATCATCTGAATTATGCTCACAGATATATCTACGAAGGAGCGGCTTATATGAAGGAACTTTTAATGTCTTTGACCATCAGAAAGATGGAGCAATTCTTGCAGCACGAGAATTAAAATAAACACACGTCTTACTTTTTTCTAGTTAATAAATCGTGATAATGTGACAACTATAGTATCCTTAAGTAGTATTTAAAAGTTGAATCCATTATTTTCGAATGAAAAATCTGTCTCCCTAATTTCTGAATCACGCTTGTAACGTCAGTAGGCCACTAAACTAGTCTTCCGAGGGGGAGGGCAGATTGCCTACACACAGACACTGGCATAGATTTTCAGCTAGTAGGCAAGCAGACACTGGAATAAGTTTCTGAGTGACAGAGTGAGGGCTTTGCATAGGCGCTTTGTCATGTTTTTTGTCAGACAGGAAAGAAATGCCTACTATGTAAAATAATGTTTTTAACCGGTTCCCATACTTTTAAAATAACGGTTATGTTCCGGAACAGTTTAGATCACTTTCGTTTGTGGTTCTAATTCTGTTCCATGAAGAAAAAAATATCAGGTTTTCGGATCTGTTCCCTGAACTGTTTCCAACCCTTGGTTATTTACAAATCACTTTAATGATTTGAATGTGAAATTTGAACACTATTTCAAGGGGAGCATATCATAATTTCATTATCCAATCCTAACATAATCCCAGTCTCACCCAACCTAAATAAACCCATTCAATAAAAGTTTTTCCTTCAAGTCATCCATTTGCATGGTACGTTTGTCTTAGGAGGGAGTTCACCTTAATTGACAAGCCCACTTGCACATATGTTCCTTTACTTTACTCAAAACCATTCTAGAATTTGATGACCGTGGGACTGCTTCATAAATGCCACATTGCAGGTTCAATTGAATCAATCCCCTAGTCTCTGGCTACAGTACGTCCCAAATATCTCTCCTTTCTCCCAAAGTGTGCACTTGTTCACTTCCTTTCACTGATTTGAAGCCTAGTGGAAAAAAATATGGTGGAAACTCCCTCTAGACCATGCCTCCATCAATCCAATGCTTTTAGATTTTTTGGAAGTAGTGAACAGGTCAAAACCCCTTCAGCAGAAATGGGTATTGGGAACCACCCTATGTAATATATGTACTACACTGGACTTAGGGGGATGATGTAGTGTGTTCCAGTCCAAATTAAAGGGAAATCTCACCCCAATTACATTTGATTTTCCTACACTGTAAGCAGTATGGACACGGTAATATAGTGATACTTTGTAACTTTTTTTGAAAGACATGGGCACTGTCTACACGTTATACGTTTTTTGCATTTCTGGTACAAGACCAATGCAAGTCAATATCCCCGATAATAAGATTTTCGCACGTCAAGTCCAAATCATCTTAAAGTAAATTCATTTAGCTGAACAATCAAGACCAATATGTCATTTTGTAATTTGGGTGAACTATCCCTTTAATCATGGTCTCTAGACGGAAGATGTTACAGCACCCGCCCGGACCAGGCTTGGCCACCCCTGGTGTATATTGATTAGGAATGGGTCTCTCAAGATCCAACATGGTGGACATAATGCATCATACATAACTGATACACTGTATCCTCTCTTTCTCTCCAGATCCAACATGGCAGTTGCCAGCATATCTATCCCTGGTTCCACGCCGGGCCACAACCTGGGGTTTGATGACTACAGTCTCTACAACAACCTGTCAGATGACGAGCTGATTCTGCTGGCTATCGAACGCAGCCTCAGTAATGCCCACAATGCCACTTCACCGGGTGAAGCCAGCAACACCCCAACAGCTCTAGGCAGAAGAACAGACCAGTATAGGACAAATCCATCCCCAACCAAGCCAAACCCACCAAGGCAGGAACCAAGACATTGGCCGCCTACTGCCAACCCAACTGACGCGTATGTGCCAACTGAAAAGAGCCTTCATTCTTTTTCATTATCCACTTTGGGTTTTGGGCCACCATTTATATTAAGATGTAGGCTATGGATAGTTACATACAATTCCAATGTAATGTCAAAATGACATGCTGCACTATAACTGTCCTTATTACATAACATATCTGTAGTTACAGTGTACAACAGTAATTATCTGGTCATTACAAAGTAGTTCCAAATCAAATTGTATTGGTCACATACACATTGTTAGCAGATGTTATTGCGAGTGTAGCGAAATTCTTGTTACTTATCAAGTCACTACATAGCACAAGGACAATGTAATAAAAAGTGTTGCCAGTCAAGACATGGTCAAGGAAAGTGTTCTCTGATTATTATGTTGCTCTAGTCAGTCATATGTGTCTATGTGTCACTGTACAATGCAAATGTTTTCCGAATCATATAACCTTACGTTTGTGGGTTTTGCCATTCGATATCATATGTAGGTTGCAGATATGCATGAGAGTGACTGTTTTCTCAAACGAATGACTTGACTTGTGAGGTGTTTACGTCTGCTTAGCTAACGTGACTAAACTATTTACCCGCTTACTGCTAGCTGGAAAGCCGAGACGCCTAGAGTATCGTTTGTTGACATACAACACCTTGTTTACAGTCTGGTCTGATTGATTCCAGTGGGCCACGTGCCAAACACCTGTCCCATCAAATCTCATGATACTGATCCCTTGCCCAACAGGCTTTTTGGGAATACATCCAAGTAGCATGGTCTGAAGTTCACATGTCACCAAGGTTGAAAAATAGCAACACTGATGAAAACAAGTCTCCGTGCTGAGTTGGATGCAAGATTGCAGGCTTTATAAGGTTTACTAGGTCATGTTACGGTATTGGCAGGACAATTGCTGCATTGCGTGTGCTTGTGCAACACGTTGCTCTAGCATCTCCTAGCGATAGTTTGTCGCGAAAATCTGTAGCATGGTACAAGTTTTTTTATTTTATTAAACTAACTTTTTAGTGTCCTGCAACTGTGCATGTTGGATATGCACATGTCTCAAGCCTACCCCTAAGAAAAAGCTTTCAGAGGAACATTATAGTGGCGATATGAACTAGAATTGAAGACAGGTATTTTAGATGTGTGTACTGTAGTGATTGATACAGAGCTTTTCATAGTAAGCATGTCAGCAATGAGAATCAAACATTTCACTTTGAAGAAACACACAATATCCAATGAGCTTAGGGTCCCACTGTATTAGTTTAGTTCATTTTACGTACACATTTGCAGCAGTCAGCTGTGACTGTCAACTGAGTATATCTCACTGTTATTGTAGCAGGAGAAGTAAATGTGAAGAAAGAAGGAAATGTGACGACGTTGTGGTGACTCATTTTGTCACAGGCAATGGAAAGCGCATGCTGGCATAGCACAGAGGCGACGGCTCCATTCAGTATGTGCTGGAGACAGAGGAGTAAGTGTCTTCTTTCACAAAGGGTATCTTAGCAACACATCTTCCCTTCACACCAAGACATGAACACTTTAGGATATGTAATGATGTTTGTATTAATATGTGATGGCATTTATTGTATGTTATTTTTCCACCTCATAGGATACAAACCTGCTGGGAATGATCTGCTTAAAGGGAAATTCCACCACTTTCACTTTTCAAGATAAGAAAATGGCAAATACAACTGAATAATAATAACTGAATAATAATAACAATGATTTTCTAAATCTGCAACAAGTTTCTAGCCATGGGAGGGCCTTCTCCTGCTCACCGTGTCACCACCATTCTAGTAGTGTTTACAAATCACTGCTTTTAAAAACGTTTTTAGTTTTGATGACATCAAATTTCACTTTTTTATCTTATCTTTTAACCACAGCGCCATTTTCACAAACGTAGACAGTGCTATTGTGCTTGAGATAAAGTGGTGGAATTACCCTTTTAAGGTAACCAATGTTTTTCCAACACCATAAACCCTAACTAAGGATGAGTGTATTTTGTTTTAATCCACTATCCATAACTCAAAGTTAACTAATTAAAAAAAGGAATCACTGACAGAGTTACTGAGTTTGAGAATGATCTGGATTTCCGCTTAATGTCTTGTATTGTACATGTGGGCTAGAGGAAAAAAGCAAGTGGATGATGATGGGTATGTTTGCCTATTAGGGAACAGGACACTATTGTGCAAGCCATCCTGAATGGAGATGTGACTACGGTTCAAGCTATGGCTAAAAACAATGCGAATAACATACTGTGGCCTGACAAGTATGGATGGATCCCGCTGCACGAGGCTGCATATTATGGCCAAGTCCAGTGTGTCAGGGTTCTTCTTGGGGGTAAGTGCAATTAAAAAGTCCATGTATGAACATGTATAGCGATAGGTTAATGTTTAACATTAGTACAGTAATTTTGGGGATTGTTGTCCTTTTTGGTAACACTTTTATTTTACAATCCTATTTCAGCTTGTTGACCTGATATTTACCGAGAAAGTTTGTAGTTGTAACTAGGGCTGTTACAGTGACCTTAATACTGCCACACCGGCGGTCACGAGTCATGATGGCAGTCAAATTCCACATGACAGTTTAGTTACGGAAATTAGGCTTCTCCAAGCGCTGATGCTGCTGATGGTCATTAGTAGCCTACCAAACTTGCTAACTGTCTGGTACTCAGCACTCTATTGTCCCTCTAATCACTCTCACATCATTGCAAATGTAATCAAATATTTAATGAGAGCCCATGAGCTTATGTTTTGCATAATTTCTATAGGCGATGCAATTGCGTGAGAAAACAGAGTGATGGCCTCTATTAAAAAGAGGAGGCCATCACTCTGCTTTCTATAGGCTAGGCTTACTATATTTATTTCTCAACGTTCCTAATATTAAGCACATTGCTTCTCTTTACAACAGGAGTATAGCCTACCTGGCTGGCATGAACATGAACCACAGTAAAAGTGTCCTCCATTCTCTATTTAAGTGCATACAGATGACATGTACTTTTTCCCACTGCCTCTGTTTCGAGACAGATAATGGTCCATTCTAAATCAAAACTAATTTCACATATATTATTTAGTATATGTAAAGACAAGAATAAATCAAGAATAGACAATATTAGCCTATCACATGTGAATGATATATTATCACTTGTGAATGATGCCCAGCTTGTGTGCAATAAGGCAAGAAACACATGCCTTTTTTTGCGACTTTTTCAAATCAAGGTCACACACCTCGTGCATTCTAGGCCATAGGCCTATATGTTTTGATAATGTTTCTATCACAACTAGTGGCCAAATAACTTCTTAAAATTAAGCACATTAATCCACTTTCCAACAGGTGTAAAGCCTAACTGGCATACATACACAGCACATGGAGTTTCACGTGAGTTTTGGGAAGATCCTTTTCACCATAAAAATGCAACTTTATAATAAAAGCATTACATGCATAATCACATTTGCAGTCACTTTCGATAATGGTGTTTTCTAGCTAATGGAACATTTCCACTTATAGCCTACTGCCATGTGCGTAATGCGGCGCTTATAATGTGAAGATATAGTCAAATAGATTATCAACATTTTTAAGCTAAACGTTCTGATCTGTTGTGTCAGCCTCATTGCTTAAAAGTTTTTGGGATGCTAGTGGTTGCATTCATTTGGGATCTATTCCATTCCACAACTGTCCCAGACTATGTTTGAAATATTTATTTCTTGCACAGAATAGAATAAGTCGTCTTTTTTACTATGGAGGATGTTAGATTGACATAGGCTAGTGATTTTTTGCTGTTCGTTAGGCCTACTCATCTTGTTGGCTGACAAAAAGTAAATGTGGACAGTTTTTCCAATATCTTCAATATGCACCTCGGAATTGGATAAGGATGCATGCAGTTGAGTCCCTGGTGTGTCTGTCTTCACTTGTAGCTTGTGAGAAAGACCTGATCACATGATGGAGAGCCATTTCAGTGAGAGGTGCTTTGGAGCATGTAGCCGGGAAAAGGGAATTATAATTATTAGATTCAGCCCAAGGGCACAATGGCCCCTGGCCGCAAAAAGCACAGATTTTTTTAAGGGGCATTGCGGCCACACACAGGGGATGGCATTATTAAGTGCTTGTCAAATTGTGAATGAGCGACTGATGAAGTGTGTACAGTCTGCACAAAAAAACAAAGCAGAGCTCATGCCTTTCATGCAACTTTTTTCAAATAGTCATTAGTCTCATCATGCAGCCTTAGAATGTATTAAAACTCAAAACGTATAGCCCAACGTTTGTATCACAACTAAAGTTACATAAATAACTCTAAATTAAGCATACACTGTAGGAGCACCTGTTTCTTTGTTAACCGCTCAACACAGAATAGATGCATGTGTGCACTCCCTCAAATCATTTGGAGAAAATATCCTTTCTATTTTATTCAGCTTTGATCAATTGTATTCTTAATAATAATACTAATACTATAAAATAATATGAAACAATGCCACGGATTTCTAAGTAAATCTTGTCTGCTAAATGAACTAGTGTCGCCCACAGCCATTTGGCATAGCCAGATCAGGACCTAACATAACGACAACTCAGAGTATGCTATTCTTTTCTTCTGAAATAGACTACATTTTCTTCATCTCATGTTTCTTTAGATCTGTCTAAAATAAATAATGGATTTGTTGTGATGGTGTAGCCTATATTACATTGATTTATTAGACTTTAAAATGTAGATGTTCCAAAGGTCTGCATCAGTGGCTTGAAGGCAATTTATATTTTCTCGGCTCACGTCAAAGAATTTAACGATTGAGCACAATAGCAGTCCATACCAAATGGAACACCCCTTTTACCACATAATTACCAAGTATTTTACCATTTTACCAATTAAAACCCAGCTAAGTAGCAGACTAAAATACAGTATAAAATAAAGTATAGCCTAGTCTAATTTTGTGTTCTTCTTTTCACCCTTCAAGCTCTACCTAGTATGATTAACAAGTGTGACCTGAAAGGCCAGACTGCTCTCATCTTGGCGGTGTACAGGGAAAAGGTGGCCTGTGTAGAGATGCTTCTGGAGAAGGGGGCTGACCCAGACCTCGCCAACAAGGACAGAGAGACCCCACTCTACAAAGGTAACACATTTGCCTTAGAGACCTACTAAGACCTAGATTATATGCCTATCACTTTGTAATTATCCTTTTATTTTAAGCGTACTAAGTCATAGGCTACTTGACTGATAATAAAATTATGTGTTGGGCAGCAAGATCAGCACACTGTGAGAAAAAACTGAATGAAAAACTTGCCCTTCATGGATTTGAAAGAAAATGACTGGTACAAGAATTCCTCCAGCCGAAGCCTACACCGATCTAATGCTTTAGCATTTGTGGGGAATACTAGTGAACCAGTGCACACTTCATGAGAAAGGAAAGGTATATGGGGGGACAGGGATGGCTTGATATGAGAAATACAGCTACACTCAAAATCTGCCATTACAGAATGTCTCTTCCAATACCATTCTAAGCTGTCTTACATACACTGGGAATACCCCCAAACCCTTGTTTAGGAAACACTGTCTTCCATGACTAACAAAGTCTGGGATTTCTTCCATTTAACTTGATCTTTGACTGTATTCCACAGCTTGTGAAAGTGGTAATGCTGAGATTGTGGTCATGCTTCTGAATCACGGTGCTGTGGTGAACAAACACTGCATTCAGGGCTGTACAGCTCTCCAGGAGGCTGTGAGCCGCAACAACGTGGAGATCTGTGAGATCTTGGTCCAGGCCGGGGCGAAGCTCAGCCCAACCAACATGTACAGTATCGCGCCCCTCTTTACTGCAGCCCAGAGTGGACACGAGGAAACACTTCGATTTCTCATTAAACACGGTATGTCTTTCCCCTGGGAAAATGGGTGAACTCTGTAGGCCAGCGGTCACCAACCTTTTCTGAGTCAAGATTACTTTCGCAGTCAATAAGCAAGCATAGAGCTACCACTCAGATTTTTTTTAATGGCTTAAAAAATTTAACATTAACCTAATAAAAACAATTATTCTGTAAGATTGAGGTTTGTGGAGTAGGCCTAATATATGATCACAGCATATTAGCTACAACATGCTTGGCCTGCCAATATTGTTCTTCTCAGACCATATTATATTTCAAAACTCGAGCTTTGATTACTAAATAGATCAGTTGGTGTAGCACTTACGAGGCACAACTGAGCATGAATTGAAATAATTTGCAAATAAGTACCTTTTTTATTTTACTGGACTGATGGTATCTGCTTCTGATGGTAATGGTGCTTTCAAGACAACTGGAAACTCGGAAAAAAACAAGGTCAAATCATTACGTCAGTGATCAGAGGTCTAGAAAGATGCTAGAGTTTCCGACTTGGAATTCCAAGTTGGATGACCGTTCAAAACCACTTTTCACAGTCGGATCTCGTTTTTTCCTGATATCCCAGTTGTCTTGAACGCACTGAAGACAGAAGTCAGAGATTTCCCAGTTCCCAGTTGTTTTGAACACGGCATTAGTATCAACGAAGGGAGGGAGAGAGCAGCAGAGAGTCTAACTCTCACTGTCCCTGCTCTCTCCTTCCTTTCTTCTGGTGAGACTGACCAGAAAGAGAGGACACCATCTTCTACCAGATGGCAAAACTCGAGTCGCACCGCATCTGCCTCATGCACAAATTCATGTTATTCCTATGACCAGAAAAAGTTAAATATTCCTTGATATTAAAAGAGACATGAAGATCTGCTAATAATGGGAGCACTTTGCTTATCCGGTGCGCAGGGCTTCTGAATCAAGTACACCTACCACCAACAGCAAGAAAAAAAGGGAGCACAAGTCTTTATCACAGCCTTTATCGTTGAGTTTTTTACAGACATGTTTGGTGATCGACTAGGAATGCCTTGATGAACGGCCAAAGGGCGCAGATCACATAAAACGGTCATGGACCTCTTACTATGGATCGTTTGTTGACTTTTCTAACTGTCAGTTGCGCTGAATATGTTCTAGGTGCTGACATCAACAGTGAGGCAAGTGATGGGGCCACCGCTCTGTATGAAGCGGCTAAGAATGGCCATGAGGACATTGTGGAGCTTCTTCTTTCTCAGGATGCTGATGCCAACAAAGTGGGCAATAAAGGACTTCTGCCACTACATATTGCTGCCCAACGAGGAGCTGATGGGTAACTGCAATTAGCTTACAATACCTTGATACATGGGAATACTACAAATATCAATGCACAGCACCCTTAAAGCAGAACTGAACTCTAGAACTAACTTCTCTTGTCGAAAACAGCATATGTAGCATCACAACTAGTCAGAAACATTTATTCTAGTCATAAAGTCAGTATCGTCCAAAACAGAGTTTTGTGTACAAGATTTTTCCATGACTTACATGAAGGTTGGCTTTTGATTTCTACAATGCCCACTAACACGGGATAAACATCGGCGGCGTTTGAGGTCTATCCAGAGACCGACCTGCCCAGCAGCACAGCTGTTTGGATTTGTTTACATAAGCAGTGGTGGAAAAAGTATCCAATTACCATACTTGAGTAATAGTAAAGATACCTTAATAGAAAATGCCTCAAGTAAAAGTGAAAGTCACAAGGTAAAAAACTACTTGAGTAAAAGTCTAAAACTATTTGGTGTTAAATATACTTAAGTATAAAAAGTAAATATAATTGCTAAAATGTGACTTGTTTCAGGAAACTAGGTGTACTTCCCAGAAGTGCCATTTGAACTCAAATTAGCTTAAAATAGCGAGCGATGTTATTTCTTTGTTATTAGATTCGTTGTTGGACTAAAAACACTGTAAACTCACCAGGAATTCAAATCAATAGAGATACATAATGGTGTCTCAATTTAATCAAGCTTTGAAATGATAACATTATTGTAAAATGTTATCTGTTTGTGCTTACTTGCGGTCAATTTGCAGTGTACAAGTTATTATAATTATGTTCCAGCCCCTGACCATCTGCACAGAACAGACTTTTTAAATCACCCAGCAGTGCCATTTGCAGAAGGGGACATAACTTGGGAAGGGGACTGGGTGTCCTCCCATTTTTTCAGGCATCTAAAGCCCATTTCCTGCATTTCTACACAATGGCCCTTTTAGCCGTCTCTATTTAGAACAACAAAAATAAGCAAAAATGCCCACAGTCATTAAGCTAGGTAAGATATTATTAAATGTTTAAGTGATTGATAAGACTGAACTAAGACTGAATCCATGATAATTCAATAATCAATATTGTGTTGCACCTTTAACCAATAGCCCAACAAATGAACAACTCTTACAAATAAAGTACAAAAACAACTTTTGATTGTCTTTAAGACATCCTCTATATCAAATTTCAGCCAGACAGCCCAGCCAGCCAGAGCTAACTGCACACGGGACCCCCACCAGTCTCGTCAATAACTCAACTCTCCCCAACACAACTTCCAACACACATCAACACACAGAAACAGTACACCCTCCACAGAATTCATATCATAAGCCTAATAGTACTTGCACACAATATAGCTGGGTCACCCCGTCCTGCCCCTAGGGGTCCACGACCCTGTAGCGCCCCAATCCAACACACCCCACTCAGCTTTAGGATCTTAGTAAAACATTCATTAACGGCTTCAGGTGTGTTAGGCCAAGGCCAGAGTGACAACAGTAAGGACTGAGCAGCCCAGCAGCTAGGGATTGTCTAAATATCCCCTGATGTGGGCATGTTTTCAATACAATACAGTATTCCATAAAAGACATCCAGACCCTGTGAAAGTTGCACAGTGTATCCTTAATCTTAAAACAAAATCTAATGATACTGTACATAACTTTACATTTCTTCCATACATTGTGGGAGGAAAATCAACCTTCCAATTAATGGCAATGCATTTATTAGCCACTATTTTATTTATTTATTTAACTAGGAAAGTCAGTTAAGGACAAATTTGTTGAGTTTTGTCATATATTGTCAGTATGTTGTGGTGGATTGGGAGACTAGGGAGGTGGGTGTTAGAGTAGATGAGGGCGGGCCAAGGCTGGGGGAGGTATAGATAGAGGGGATAGTGACTGGGACGGACATACAGGTTAGAGAAGATGTTAGGGTTAGAGGGGGTTGGACCTGGAGGAGATACAGCCAGGTAGATCCATGTAGTCAGTCATCATGGCTCATAAATACATAGTTCCCAGTTAGTTAGTTACCTTCCAGCTCGTCATCAGGCCACCAGCCCAGGTCACAGGCTTGACAGGTAAACTCATCCCGGACAATCTCATTGTCCTTACAGGTAGTGCAGATCCAGCAGCAGCTCACCTCGCCCTTCCTGATCACCTGATCACACAGAGGTCAGAGGTCACAGGCTATCAGTCAAAACAGTAACAATACCCAAACCACAACAAATCACAACCCCCACACCACTAACGGGTATTAGTGTCTAATATGGCCTTGATGGTGCAAGTTTAGGCCCTTTGCACCACTAGGAGCTAAAATGAATAAGTCAAGTCAGGTGCATCATTATTATTATTATTATTATTTTATTTTTTTAACCTTTATTTAACTAGGCAAGTCAGTTAAGAACAAATTATTATTTACGATGACGGCCTACCCCGGCCAAAACCTAACCCAGACGACGCTGGGCCAATAGTGTGCCGTCCTATGGGACTCCAAATCACAGCCGGTTATGATACAGCCTGGAATTGAACCAGGCACTGTAATGACACCTCTAGCACTGAGCTGCAGTACCTTAGACCACTGCGCCACTTGGGAGCCCATATAAAATGCTAGGTTACACAGTTTCTTCTGATAACGGTTTCCAGTATAAACATTTCCAAGAAAACAACAACAGGGACAAGGGAGAATCTGTAGACATGCTGAGATAAAAGTACATACTCTTTGCAAGAATTCAGCCAGCCTTCACAAGACCACAACATATGCAAATATGTCCCCTTTTGAGCTTTACACCTCCAGCAGATTAATACAATTTCTGAGTGCATGATATTCTGTTTCACTAGCATATAGTAGGTTCTATGGATGGTCTTAAACTGCAGTAATTTATGTCTGAGATTATATGAACATGACTGGGCATTCTAACATATCTGTATCGTTTCATCACCAGGTCTTCCTCACATTTTAGATTTACAATTTTGTGTCAACGGTGAAAAGCCTCTGTCAACCATTGATACAGTTTGGAAATCAACTTTGGAGGTTTGTCAGACTGCCTTAAAATAGCATCTGGCTTGTCCAGTGTTTGCTGGACAGAGAGAATAAAGTGTTGTATCTGCAGAAAATGCACCTCACCTCTGTCACAGACTTGTCTCGCCTGGCTGCCTAACTCTACTGAGACCTCTGTCACAAACTGATGCTCCTAAAAAAATACTTTGGTGTACATTTATACATTATATTATCCAATAATAGAATCAATGGTTCAATAATTGAAATTACCATAATTCCCAGATCCCAGACTGTAGCTTTGAACTTAAGCTGCTGTCCTGTAGCTACTGTAGGTCAATCAATCAATCAAATGTATTTATAAAGCCCTTTTTACATCAGCAGAAGTCACAAACTGCTATACTGAAACCCAGCCTAAAACCCCAAGCAGCAAGCAATGCAGATGTAGAAGCACGGTGGCTAGGAAAAACTCCCTAGAAAGGCAGGATCCTAGGAAGAAACCTAGAGAGGAACCTTGCCGTTCACCTTCGCACCCCTGGGCCAGACTGCACTCTAGAGGCTAGCACTGGAGTAATATGATAAAAAAATGTGGTTCTAGGCAGGATTCTAGCAGCCGTGTTTAGCACTAACTGAAGTTTATTTAGTGCTTTATCCTGGTCACCGGAGACCAAAGCATTGCAGAAGTCTAATCTAGAAGTGACAAAAGCATTGTTTAGCTTTTCTGAATAGTTTTTGGACAAAAAGTTTCTGATTTTACAATGTTAAGAATATGGAAAAAAGTTGTCCTTGAAATATTCTTGATATGTTTGTCAAAAGAGAGATCAGGGTCCAGAGTGACGCCGAGGTCCTTCACAGTTTTATTTGAGACAACTGTACAACCATCAAGATTAATTGTCAGATCCAACAGCAGATCTCTTTGTTTCTTGGGACCTAGAACTAGCATCTCTGTTTTGTCTGAGTTTAAAAGTAAAACCTTTGCCGTCATCCACTTCCTAATGTCTGAAACACAGGCTTTCAGGGTAGGCAATTTAATTGAAATGTACAGCTGTATGTCGTCCACGTAGCAGTGAAAGTTGACATTGTGTTTCTGAATGACATCAACAAGAGGAAAAATATATAGTGAAAACAATAGTGGTCCTAAAACAGAACCTTGAGGAACGGCGAAACTTACAATTGATTTGTCAAAAGACAAACCATCCACAGAGACTAACTGATATCTTTCCAATAGATAAGATCTAAACCAGGCAAGAACATGGTCTAATGCCATTAAAAGGTCAATTACCACCTTCACGAGTGCAGTCTCGGTGCTATGATGTGATCTAAAACAAGACTGAAGCGTTTCGTATACATTATTTGTCTTCAAGAAGGCAGTGAGTTGCCGTGCAGCAGATTTTTTTTAAATGTTGAGAGTAATGGGAGATTCGATATAGGCCGATAGGTCTTTTACATTTTCCAGGAAAAGGTTTGGCTTTTTCAAGAGAGGCTTTATTACTGCCACTTTTATAAATGGGGATAAACATACCTGAATTGTCCAATAGAAACTCTTGTTGCAACTGTTGGACTAATGATTACACCCTAGAACGGATGGAGACAAGAATGTGCAAAGTGGTATTGAATGTGTCATTGTCTGTCACCTTGATTACTAAAATTTCTCTTGACCTGTTCACCTACGTTATAAACTTCCATTTATAGGCTCGGTTGTAGCAACCTCATGATGGGCATAGGGAAAGTGTGAGTATCCTATAGTAGCCTAAACCTATCGATATTGCATTAAGCTGGTTGAACGGAATATGTATGACAGTCATCCAATATGCTGTAATAGAAATAAGGCCATGCTCATTAAAAAAGAAATATTGTCCTCCCTCATCTTAAACGGCACTGATCGCCGCTGTACTCTACCTCCTAGTTTCTATTTCCAACTCCACTGACTCACATGCACCTTTCTCCGCACCTAAACTGAAATGAACAGAAGTTAGAAAGGGACTCTCAACCAATGAAAATGCTACTGTAATCTTTCAGTTCGTAAAGTACACAATGCAAAATGCTAGGTTTAGTCAGAACTGTGACACATATTCTAGACACACCACAACAAAGCTGTGAAGAAATGTTATTTTTCGGAATAGAATGTGTACTGTATGCCTTGTGTCCTGTGACGGTATTTCTTGTGGAGACTTGGATTCCTCGGATTCCAGTTGGAGAATTCCAGTTGGAGGATTCCGGTTGGAGAATTCCAGTTGGAGGATTCCGGTTGGAGGATTCCTGCTATCAGAAGGGTAGTAACCAGGAAGGGAATTCTCCATCTGGGAATACTCTAACTGTGATTTCTGAAAAATATGGAAACTTTAGGAATGTTTTAAGGGAATGCTTTAACCCGAACACTAATCTTCCACTCTGGGCACCCCCTAATTTCCTCTGTGTGGTTTTCTATTTCAGTATCGTGTCAATGCTGATCAAAGTCACCAGCAAGTACAGAGTGAATCGCAGTGGAGTCAGTCCCCTCCACCTGGCCGCCGAGTGCAACAGGGATGCAGTTGTGGAGGTCCTGATTGAGGCCGGCTACGACGTCAACGCCATGCTATCAGATGACCGCTCCATGATGTATGAGGACCATCGTAGCACGACTCTCTACTTCGCTGTCGCCAATGGCAACGTGGACGCAGCCACCATGCTTCTAGAAGCCGGCGCCATCCCAAACCTGGACACCTTCAACCCTCTACTGGTAGCATTGAGGCAGGGTAGTATCGAATTGGTCACTTTGCTGGTGGAGCACGGTGCCAATGTCAACGCCAACGTACCCACTCACCCCACCTCGTTCCCGGCCACCCTCATATTTGGTATGAAGTACCTGTCCATGCTGAAGTATCTGATGGACAATGGCTGCGACGCCCTCTCCTGTTTTAGTTGCACTTATGGCAGTGGTCCACACCCACCACATCAGGATACCTCTGAGAGGGATGACTTGCACTACAATACCAATACACTCAGAAACACTGGGGAACCTGTTCAGGTAAACAAAATAACAATTAAATGTTTAGTATGTGCATATGTGTAATATATTTACATACATTATAAAATATAATGCCAAATAAGAATAAGGGGGATTATTAGGTGGCCAAAATGGACATTTAGCCAGGACACCAGCTTTAACACCCCTACTCTTGCAATAAGGGGGATTTTTAATGACCACAGTGAGTCAGGTCACCCGTTTAACATCCCATCCGAAAGACAGCACTCTGAGCAGGGAAATGGCCCATTCACTGCCCTGGGATTCGATCTTAAGACCGGAGGCCAGAGTGCTCCCTACTGGTCCTACAACACCACTTCCAGCAGCATCTGGTCTCCCATCTAGGACCAACCCTGCTTAGCTTCAGAGGTAAGCCAGCAGTGGGATGCAGGGTGGTATGCTGTCGGCAACAGTTGTAAGTACTATGTAACAATGGCAAGAAAGTGTATCCAAACGTGCTTTAGCCCAGCTTGATCAAAAAAGGTAATCAGTTCCTAGACTGAGGGACTTGAAAATCCCCAAAACATTCCT
Source organism: Salvelinus alpinus (assembly GCF_045679555.1). Lineage (NCBI taxonomy): Eukaryota > Metazoa > Chordata > Actinopteri > Salmoniformes > Salmonidae > Salvelinus > Salvelinus alpinus. The sequence goes on along the minus strand of NC_092093.1, from coordinate 24,127,376 downwards.
TACCCCAGGACACTTCACCGGGTTGAAATATAGAAAAAGGAGCACTCTCTTTCATAATATGTACTGTCAATAAATTATCGGATCTATGCAGAAACAGATCAATTTAATTTCCCCCTTTATAGTCACTCATTGAAGTGTCCTGTGGTAAGGAATGTTTTTTTGATTTACTATGTAATAATGTTTACCTACACTGTAAACGTCTATAATTGTTAAGCTGTCATGTTAGCACATAGGTATTTGGGACACTTCTTGTAAAGTAGAGACTAAAAAATACAATATACCATAGCCTACCATTGCTTTTTGTGTTTCCATCATTAGTTCTGTGAGGTAATCTTTACTCGCTGGGCAGGACCCATCATAGATGTACTCCTGAATTACGTTGGCCATGTGAAACTCTGCTCCAGACTTACTGAGCACCTAGATAGCTTGGAGGACTGGGAAGTCATCAAGGAGAAAGCAAGTGAGTGTCATGTACACATACTGTACATACACACAGACACACCTACACATACTACACAACATAAGGTAGCATTTTGGTATAGCAGGACTGTATGCTTGGCTAATAAGCAGGGTTCATACCAGCCTGTTACAGTGGTGCCTTGACCTGGATCCCAGAGCTAATCTCTAGCTAGCAGCTGCTGGCAGGCTCATAAGGGACCGAGTGGCACTGTGGTCTAAGGCACTGTATCGCAGTGCTAGAGGTGTCACTAGAGACCTGGGTTTGATTGATTAAAAATAATTTTCCCACTGTGAAGTGTCAGGTAGCTACTGGATTTCTGTGGCTTTACAGCGCACAGTGTTCCTCAATTCTTCATTTTATGATTGGATCCCCCCGCCACCAATTATGCTTTTGGTTTGGCCCGGTACTCAGAGGGGGAAAAAAGTTGAGCAAGGCTTGTAAGAAGAACAGAGAAACGTGCAATATCTCCTCTCTTTCTCTCTTTCTCTCTTTCATCTCTCTCTTCTTAGCAAACCCTCAAAACTGTGAGCTAACTTATAACAAATCAATTAGTACAGTCACATTTTATGGTAAATTCATAAGCATGAAAAATAATTATATTGAAAATTATATTTTGTCAAATGGGGAAAGTTTCTATTGTGAAGTGATGCGCATCTCACATGTGAATGCTAGTTTTCAAAACAAGTGGTAGTTGGTAACGGTTATATTGGGATCAATTTTGAGAGCTCAATGACCACTGTGGAAATATTTTCAACCTTTAAATAATTATCTGAACCTCAGGCAGTAGGCTCAAGCCAGCCTGTTTCTCTCAGTGCAGCTTGCCCTGCATGTCTCTCAGACTCTGGCCAGCAGCGAAAGCCTATCCTCCTTATTAATGTTCAAAAAAACAATATGAAGGCCAAAATTCTGGGGGGATAGCACTAATCATGTTTATGCAACCTAATAATCATCCTTACAATACTTCTAGAACCAACTTAACTAAAGTTTGGGAAGCACTGATCTGGCTAAATGCACAAATGCCAGTATGCTGCAGCCAGCCTGCATGCTGCATCAGTTAGGCTACAGGTTATTTAGCTCATTGCTAAATAACACACCAGCCTGATAATATGGACCAGTATGTTGTTAGCCTAATTTCTGGAGGGGGAAAATATATTTTAGACGATGAAAAGTGTGGTGAAGGGTACACAAACAGAATAATGGGTTATGACATGTAAATGTAGTTAAAGCAGGGGTTTGATGGTGACTTTCTGAATTATATTAGTTAGACCAAGAGTTTAAAGTAATACAGAAATGATTGGTATTTCAGTTGTGATTGTCCAAATTATCAGAAAAGTTTTGTATGTATTTTCCCTTAAAAATTAACCAGAAACCACCATTTCACAGCTATTTCTTTTTTTCTTCTTTTTTGGGGGGGTAGAATGCCCCCAAACCCCCTACAAGGGTGTCAAACCCCGAATCCATTGACCCTGAACCCCCCCAATATTCAACACAAAGTTATGCCCTTGGCTACTGGGGTTACTGATTGGATGAGGGGGAATTCATGCATGCACACACGACACTGCCCAAACAGCCACTTATTTGGAATGACTTGTGCACATGTTATGTACTTTCTATATACAAGCGTCACATACAGTATTACTGTATCTGTTGCCAATGTCTTCCAGCGCAATCACGTCCACTGATGCAGCTGTGCAGGCTGAAGATTCGCCAGCAGGTTGGAATCCACAGACTGAGGTGCATCAAAAAACTGCCCCTCCCACCACGACTAATCAAGTACCTCAACCACGAAGAGCGCAACCAAGAAAATGTTTTGTGAATAATAGTGTGTGACATTATAGTCAAAGTAAGAGATGATGAGGGACTACAGCACAAAATCTTTTGACATAATCAGTGTTTTTGGTGTGAATCCTTTTACTCAAATTTGAGCAGTAATATAGAGCAGTGCTTACCAACATGGGGTACTGCAAGTGGTCCTCAATTTATTTTATTATTATTATTATTATTATTTAATATTTTTCTTCCAAACATAATACCAGTATAGTATATGGTATTATAAGCAATTGTACATTACTTTTTACAATGCAAGTTGTGTTTCCCCTTAAATGACAGATTTGGACACCGATAAACACCTAAATTGGAACAGAGTGGCTGTACAGTAACATGCTATACATTACACTTCATTACTTTACTTCTAATGGTTTGTGACACCTGGGACCATCAAGTGACAAAAACCTCCAGGGGACCATGACACAATGTCCCAAGAACATCCTAAAAACCTCCTTGGGGACGACAGGAGGCTGCTGAGAGGGGAACGGCTCATAATAATGGCTGGAACGGAGCAAATGGAATGGAAATAGACACCTGGAAATCCATTCTCTCCAATTAAAGTGCCACCAACCTCCTGTGTTGGGGATGTCCCCGGGACAAACCGGGAACTAGACAAAACCTCCAGGAGACCATGACACAACATCCTGACCACTTTAGGCGTCCGTTTCATGATGTTCCGGGGACATCCCTTATATTTGCTACCATGGTTATGCATATGCTTCCCATATTTATTCTGAAAAAAAACTAAAACAATTTAGCGCTCTCCATATAGGCCAATTCCCACCAGAGTAAGGCCTTTACAAACATACAGTGGGGCAAAAAAGTATTTAGTCAGCCACCAATTGTGCAAGTTCTCCCACTTAAAAAGATGAGAGAGGCCTGTAATTTTCATCATAGGTACACTTCAACTATGACAGACAAAATGAGGAAAAAAAATCCAGAAAATCACATTGTAGGATATTTAATGAATTTATTTGAAAATTATGGTTAAGGTTAAGGTTAGGGTTAAGGTCATGTTTACGGGTTAAGGTTAAGATTAGGGTTAAGATCATGTTTACGGGTTAAGGTTAAGGTTAGGGTTAAGGTCATGTTTACGGGTTAAGGTTAAGGTTAGGGTTAAGGTCATGTTTACGGGTTAAGGTTAAGATTAGGGTTAGTTTTAGGGAAAATATAATTTTGAACGGTTGTAAATTGTGTGTGTGTGTGTGTGTGTGTGTGTGTGTGTGTGTGTGTGTGTGTGTGTGTACTTGCACTTCACTTCTGACAAACTCCTCATGAGGGTGCCAAATGACTTCACAGGGGATTGCTCCATGGATAAAGTTCTGTTGACACATTCATCCCTCTTGCCCTCTAGCATTGGACGAAACTACTACAGTAGTTACATATAGGCTATAGCATGGCTATACCACATAACCAAATGTTGTGCATTATTCATGCAATGTACAGTCCATAACATGATGGCCCATATTTTTCCACATATAATAATCTACATTGTGGGTTATGTTTTATCTTGGATTGTTGTCAAATTTTGATTGTGATTATATATTGGATTGTGAATAGTCACAAACATCCATATGGTAGAGGCAGCCATTTTAGTCTTGAAACAGGTCTTAAAACCCCTCTAGAGTCAATGTCTGCGCTCCCGAGGGAATCTCATTAGCTAGAGTGGTGTTTGTCAGACCACGAGACATCCTGAAAATCGGTCTTCTCACATAATCGTCTGTAGCGTCTGAACGGTTTCGCCTAGAAACGAACCCCTCTATGGAAAGCTGAGACTCCCACGAACACGATGGAGTATTCCATTTTTCTCTACAAACATCTTGGGACTCGTCAGAAGTCGGTACATGTCTGTAGACAACAAGCTCAGTCTGATGATGCTGTGACACACCGCCCTAGACCATGATAGACCCTCCACCTCCAAATCGATCCCGCTCCAGAGTACAGGCCTCGGTGTAACGTTCATTCCTTTGACGATAAACGCGGAACCGACCATCACCCCTGGTGAGATACAACCATGGCTCGTCAGTGAAGAACACTTTTTGCCAGTCCTGTCTGGTCCAACGACGGTGGGTTTGTGCTCATAGGTGACGTTGTTGCCGGTCATGTCTGGTGAGGACCTGCCTTACATCAGGTTACAAGCCCTCAGTCCAGTCTCTCTCAGCCTATTGCGGACAGTCTGAGCACTGATGGAGGGATTGTGCGTTCCTGGTGTAACTCGGGCAGTTGTTGTTGCCATCCTGTACCTGTCCTGCAGGTGTGATGTTCGGATGTACCGATCCTGTGCAGGTGTTGTTACACGTGGTCTGGGCATCTTTCTTTCGGTGTTTTTCAGAGTCAGTAGAAAGGCCTCTTTATTGTCCTATGTTTTCATAACCGTGACCTTAACTGCCTACCGTCTGTAAGCTGTTAGTGTCTTAACGACCATTCCACAGGTGCATGTTCATTAAATGTTTATGGTTCATTGAACAAGCATGGGAAACAGTGTTTAATCCCTTTATAATGAAGATCTGTGAAGTTATTTGGATTTTTACGAATTATCGTTGAAAGAGAGGGTCCTGAAAAAGGGACATTTATTTTTTTGCTGAGTTTATATTGTCAGGTGCCATATTAGAATAATTCAGTGTGCAGTGGAGTGAGATTTTTATTGCTTTTCACGATATTTTTGCAGTGCCATATCAAAATAACTTGCAGTGTGTTACTTTCGCATTACTTTTGCGGTAACCTACCTGGGGGGAGGCTTTATTATGTCGACCCCGTCCGGGAAATCGTGCAGTCTGTTGTGGGAATTGGGGAAACAGGTTCCAAATCCATGTTAACCCATGAAATGAAAATAAAACTTACCCTGAGCCTACTTACCTGTCCTGGTCTTCTGTGTTGGGGTTGTGTGGTGTGTTGGGGTTGTGTGCTGTGTTGGGGTTGTGTGGTGTGTTGGGGTTGTGTGCTGTGTTGGGGTTGTGTGGTGTGTTGGGGTTGTGTGCTGTGTTGGGGTTGTGTGCTGTGTTGGGTGGAGTTAAAAGGGGTTCATGCTAAACTTTGACACCTCTTAAAGTCAAGTAGCATCGGTAGGATTTCTCCAAGCACAATTCTCTTGCACAGGGGGCTATGGATCAGCTAGGGGATGGAGCACAGGGGGCAGCAAGTTCTTTAGTGGCAGGCCCACTACCTCAGTATACTCCTGTAGCAATGCCTTGGTTAATGTGTTCACCCTGGGTTACCAAATATATTGCTGAGAGTAGTGGACTAGTTTTGGGGAGTTGCGGGCACAAATGGAATCCCTAGAACTGGCAGAACAGCAGTAGATTGATTTCATCATGGGGGCGCTAGATGGCAGTGCAAAGAAAAACCATGTTGTTTAGTCAAGTCCAGATGAACTCACCTGCTTCTTTGTGGGCTGCATTACAGGACCAGTTTGGCAGCCTCACCCCAACACCCCCTCTCCGGTCCTGCTTCTTTGACTATAACCAGAGGGGATATTAACCTTTGGGAGACTACCTTCTGCTTACACAGGAGCTATTTAGCCGATGGCTCCAATCAGAACAGGACAGATCTGTCAACGATTAATCAACTCTTCGCAACCAATTTGTTATAGGTCTAAAGGAGGGCCCTCTGAAACAGGAGCTCCAGAAGTATGCGCGGCAACAGCAAGGGATGAAGTCAGACTCTCACGAACATGTAAATGTCAGTTATTTTGCTCTAGGATGCCCACAGGCCTCACAAGACTCATCTGAAGGTCCTCCCAGTACCAGTTGGAAAAATGAATGGGTGTACAGTATATTTGAAGACTGTTTAGTGTAAAAAATAAGGCGTTAGGCCTCACGAGTGGCGCAGCGGTCTAAGGCACTGCATCGTATGCTGTGCCACAACCAGCTGTGGCCAGCAGTCCCATAGGACAGATCACAATTGGCCCGGCCTTGTCTGGGTTAGGGGAGGGTTTGGCCGGTGGGGCTTTACTTGGCTCATCGCACTCTAGCAACTCCTTGTTTCATGAAATAAAAATATTATTTGTAGCTAGTAGCTTGATAACTCTGGTCCAGTGCGTAGATAGTAGCTAGTTATGTAATTTCACCACCCATGCTGTTGGTGGCAGTAACGCACCATCCTCTCTTGCACCATTCGACATTGTGTCTCAGCTCGTATGTCTCACAGCATCTGTGCCTTGAGAAGATATCTGCAGGAACCAGACCCTATTGGAAAGTTCAGATTTTTTAGTAGAATTCACCAAAATGCCTTTTCTATTTTTCAAAGTCTTATTTCGAAAGCTAACACTTCTGGATATTTTTAAATGTGGTCACCCTAGGAGGATCTGGGGTTGGGCAAACCCCCTATAATGGAGCCGTTGCTGGCTAACCTCCTCCACCCCAATCATCGAGCTGGATCCACCACCGGCCATCCCTCCCGGTAAAAATGGAGCTCTAAGGACGTTCTTGGGACGTTGTGTCATGGTCCCTTGGAGGTTTTGTCTGGTTCCTGATTTGTCCCAGGGTTGACACTGAGGCCGTTTTTAGGAACATTTCAGGAAGTTCTTGGGACATTGTGTCATGTTTTTTCAGTGTCAGCTGTAAGCGATGGTATTATCAAGCGGCGGTGTTGTCACCAAAACGAAGACTTTCGTCGAAACAGACGTTCTGGGGAGTTGTTCTTCAGAGTTGTTTGAAGGAGAGGAAGGCTCTACACCACTCTCTCACTTGAGTTTCTTACCTAGTTATTTTCTGATCTCATTTGGCTATTTTGTAGTTTTGGCAAGTACGCATGTGTTTCCCATCCCAGTTCTCTCCTCTCCTTGTAGGTTTTAAAGACGCTCCCCATCCTTTGGCTGCAACCCTTATTTTTCCCCTTTACACCCAATCCATGTGGAATTCCTAGTCTCTGGATGTGTTTGGACCTACCAATCTGTGGTCAATAATGGGGAGTTAATTTCAGGCTATATTGCCCTTTAGTCCCTACACTTTTTGGCCCTGAAGGATTACCCCAGAGAACACTGCTACTCCAGCTGCTCTCTCATCATCTGACTATGTGTTCTCTCGTAGTCTGACAGCATCTGGTCATCGCGGTGGTGTCTCAGGGCTACTCATTTCTCCAAAGATGTTTTATTTCCCCCCTCTCTCACCTGTCTAGCTCCTCATTTGAATTCCATGCAGTCACTGTCACTTGTCCACTCAAGCTTAATATTGTTGGCATCTATCGCCCACCAGGTGCCGCTAGAGAGTTCCTCAATAAGCTTGACACCTTGATAAACACATTTCCAGATGACGGCTCACCACTCATCGTACAGGGTGACTTTAACCTCCTGATGCCTGACTTCAATTAATTTCTTTCCACTCCTTTCCTCTTTTGATCTCACCCTTTCCCAGTCACTTCCCACTCACAAGGCAGGCAATACACCTGACCTCATCTTCACTAGAGGCTGTACACCTACTGATCTCACAGCAGCCTCTCCGTGTCTCTGATCACTACATTGTTTCCATTTCTCTTCATCTCTCCTCCAACCCTACCCACTCAGCCCCTATCCAATGGTAATGCACCGTCGCAATCTTCGCTCTCGCACTCCCGCTACTCTCTCCTCTTCTTTCCAATCCTTTCTTCCATTTGCTAAATCCTTCTCCCTCATGTCTCTGTCTCTAAGACCCTACTCTCCTCCCTTTCCACATCCTTTGACTCTCCCTATCCCCTTTCCTCCCGGCCGGCCCGACCTACCCTTCCCGCTGAGTAACTCACTCTGTGCTAACAGAACAGGGCTACGGGCAGCTGAGCAGAAATGGAGGAAAACTAAACTTCCGGAGTACCTATCATCCTTCCACTCCCTCTTCTCTATCTTCTCTTTATCCTTTGCTAAAGCCCCTTTCTAGAACTCTAAATGTCAAGCTTCAGCCTCCAACACTGGGAAACTCTTCTCCATTTTCTCCTCCCTCTTCCCCCTCCCTCCTCCCTCTCTAGGGACGACTTTGCCAACCACTTTGAAAAAAAGGTTGACGACATCCGCTCCTCATTCACTCAGTCTACTGAGTCCACTGGTCCCACTTACACAGAACAATCCTACTCCTTGACCCCTTTCTCCCCTCTCTCTCTCTCTAGATCAAGGATGGGCAACTCCAGTGCTTAGGGGCCTGATTGGTGTCACACTTTTCCCCCAGCCCCAGGTAACACCCTTACCTCCAATAATCAACTAATCATGATTTTCAGTTTAGAATGCATTTTGTTTAATCAGCTGTGTTTACTAGGGGTAGGGGAAAAGTGTGACACCACTTCTTCCCCCGAGGACTGAAGAAGCCCATTCCTGCTGTAGATGGAATCCTGTGACTAACGATGTCCGGCCACCCAACAACCTGCCCATTTGACCACCACCAACTGCTCCTTTCTCCATACTATCTCTGGAGACCTACTCCCATTCCTCACTTCTCTCATCAACTCATCCCTGACCACTGGCTGCATCCCCTCTGACTTCAAAATGGCCAGAGTTGCACCCCTCCTCAAGATACCAACAAGACCTAGACAACCAGGTGAGGGGAGTTCCTTACTAATCAGTGACCTTAATTAATCAAGGGAGGAGCAAGAACCTACAGACTCTTGGCGCTCCTTAGAATGAGTTTGACACGTCATAGATCTATTTGCTACCTTCGACACCATGAACCATCGGATCCTCTTCTCCACCTTCTCAGGGTTGGGCGTCTCAGGCTCTGCACCCTCCTGGATTGCATCCTACTTGGCAGGTCACTCCTACCAAGTGGCATGGAGAGGATCTGTGTCTGCATCACATGTTCTCACCACTGGTGTCCCCCAGGGCTCAGTTCTAGCCTCTTTCCTCTTTTCTCTTTGCACCAAGTTACTCGGATCTGTCATATCCTCACATTATCTCTTCTATCATTGCTATGCGGATAACACTCAAATACTCTTCTCCTTCCCACCTTCTGACACCCAGGTGGCGAAACCCATCTCTGCGTGCCTAGCAGACATCTCAGCTTAGATGTTGGGCCACCACCTCAAGCTCAACCTCGACAAAACAAAGCTACTCTTTCCGTAGAATACCTGCTCTTTCCATGACATACTGTAGACTGAGCAGGTAAATCCAGATGAAAGCTATGATTCCTTATTCATGTCACCTGTTAACCTCTAACGAGTCACAAACCCGGATCCGGGATCCCCCCCATCAAAAAAGCTGACTAGCATAGCCTAGCCTAACGCCACAGGGATATCTATAACATAATTTTCATGAAATCACAAGTCCAATACAGCAAATGAAAGATAAATATCTTGTGAATCCAGCCATCATTTCCGATTTTTAAAATGTTTTACAGCGAAAACACAATATGTATTTCTATTAGCTAACCACAATAGCAAAAGACTCAACCGCATATTTTCACCATTTTTTTACAGCATAGGTAGCTATCACAAAACCGACCAAATAGAGATATAATTAGTCACTAACCAAGAAACGACTTCATCAGATGACAGTATTATAACATGTTATACAATAAATCTATGTTTTGTTCAAAAATGTGCATATTTGAGGTATAAATCATAGTTTTACATTGCAGCTACCATCAAAAATATCACCAAAGCAGTCAGAATAATTACAGAGAGCAACGTGAAATACCTAAATACTCATCATAAAACATTTATGAAAAATACATGGTGTACAGCAAATGAAAGATAAACATCTTGTGAATCCAGCCAATATTTCCGATTTTTTTAAGTGTTTTACAGCGAAAACACAATATAGCATTATATTAGCTTACCACAATAGCCAAACACACAACCGCATTCATTCACCGCAAAGATAGCATTCGCAAAAACCAGCAACAGATATAAAATTAATCACTAACCTTGACCAACTTCATCAGATGACAGTTATATAACATCATGTTACACAATACATATATGTTTTGTTCGAAAATGTGCATATTTAGAGGTACAGATCTTGGTTTTACATTGTGAATGCGTAGCCAAAATACACAAAATTCTCCGGAGATATTTTGGACAGTCACCTAATCTAATCAAAGAACTCATCATAAACTTTACTAAAAAATACATGTTGGACAGCAAATGAAAGATACACTAGTTCTTAATGCAATCGCCGTGTTAGATTTTTAAAAATAACTTTACCATAACAAACAGCTTACGTTATAGCGAGACAGCGCCCGCAAAAAGGAAGGAAAATAGGACTAAACATTTTCCACAGAAATACGAAATAACATCATAAATGGTTCTTACTTTTGCTGAGCTTCCATCAGAATCTTGTACAAGGAGTCCTTTGTTCAGAATAAATCGTTGTTTGGTTTTAGAATGTCCTCTTCTCCTGTCGAATTAGCAACATTAGCTAGCCATGTGGCGCGAACATGCCCAAATTCTCCTGACACAAAGAAAGGAAAATTCCAAAACTCGCAATAAACGTTGAATAAACTGACACAACTCGGTTGAAAAAAACTACTTTATGATGTTTTTATCACATCTATCAAATAAAATCAGAGCCGGAGACATCCACCGTCTATACCGAACGCTTTTCAGAAGCCAATGCTGATGTCCTTCCCGCGCCTTGGTAGACAAAGGAAATTGTGGTCACGTCATTCCAAGAGCTCTTGTTCGACCTCAGATCAAGCTAGACACCCCATTCCACCTCCCACTGCCTGTTGACATCTAGTGGAAGGCGTATGAAGTGCATGTATATCCATAGATTTCAGGCAATTGAATAGGAAGGTCCTGGAACAGAGCCTCGATTTCAGATTTTTCACTTCCTATCAGGAAGTTTGCTGCAAAAGGAGTTTTACTCACAGATATAATTCAAACGGTTTTAGAAACTTGAGAGTGTTTTCTATCCAATAGTAATAATAATATGCATATTGTACGATCTAGAATAGAGTACGAGGCCGTTTAAATTGGGCACGATTTTTTCCAAAGTGGAAATAGCGCCCCCCTATTGATTAAATCTACTTCAGTCAGTTTAGATGAAGGGGAGGAAACAGGTTAAATAAGGATTTGTAAGCCTTGAGACATTGGATTGTGTGTGCCATTTACAGGGTGAATAGGCAAGACAAAATATGTAAGTGCATTTGAATGAGGTATGGCTCACTGATCTGAGTGTGTCAAGAACTGTAAGAACTGGGTTTTTCACGCTCAACAGTTGTGTATCAATAATGGTCCACCACCCAAAGGACATCCAGCCAATGGCAGGCCAGTGGTCGAATATAGGTAATTGATGAAAAACGACAATGGTGGTAAACTACCTTTTAATGGCGTCAGACCAAGGCTCTGCATCTGTCCTCATGATCCTAGACCTTAGTGCTGCTTTTGACACCATCGATCACCACATTCTTTTGGAGAGATTAGAAACCCTAATTGGTCTACACGGACAAGTTCTTACCTGGTTTAGATCTTATCTGTCATAAAGATATAAGTTTGTCTCTGGATGGTTTGTCCTCTGACAAATATATTGTACATTTCGGCGTTCTTCAAGGTTCCATTTTATGACCACTATTTTTTTCAGTATATATTCTCCCTCTTGGTGATGTCATTCGTAAACACAATGTCAACTTTTACTGCTATGCGGATGACACACAGCTGTACATTTCGATGAAACATGGTAAAGCCCCAAAATTGCCTACCCTGGAAGCCTGTGTTTAGACATAAGGAAGTGGATGGCGGCAAATGTTTAACTTTTCAATTTGGTCAAAACAGAAATGCTAGTTTTAGGTCCCTAGAAACAAAGAGATCTGCTGTTGGATCTGACAATTAATTTTGATGGTTGTACAGTCGTTTAAATAAAACTGTGAAGGACCTCGGCGTTGCTCTGGACCCTCATCTCTCTTTTGTCACGAGAATTATGTTCTCAGTGTTCATAACCCCAATTGAATTGATTACTCAGCCTGAAACACTTTTGACAAACATATCAAGAATATTTCAAGGACAGCATTTTTCCATCTTTGTAACATTGCAAAAAATCTGAAACTGTTCGTCCAAAAATGATGCTGAAAAATGAATCCATGTTTTTGTCACTTCTAGATTAGACTACTGCAATGCTCTACTCTCCGGCTACCGGATAAAGCTCTATATAAACTTCAGTTAGTGCCTAACACGGCTGCTAAAATCCTGACTAGAACCAAAACATTTGTTCATATTACTCTAGTGCTAGCCTCTCTACATTGGCTTCCTGTTAAGGCTAGGGTTGATTTCAAGGTTGTACTGCTAACCTACAAAGCTTTATATGGGGTTGCTCCCACCTATCTCTCTGATTTGGTCCTGCCATACTTAGCTACACATACGCTATGGTAACAAGACGCAGGCCTCCTTATTGTCCCTAGAATTTCTAAGTAAACCGCTGGAGGCAGGGCTTTCTCTGGCTTACTAGTGCTCTTCAATGCCGTCCCAGGAGGGGTGTGTCACTTGAGTGGGTTGAGTCACAGATGTGATCTTCCTGTCCGGTTTTGTTCCCCCTCTGGCTCGTGTGTTGGAGGAGATCTTTGTGGGCTGTACGCAGCCTTGTCTCAGGATAGTAAGTTGGGGGTCTGTTTATATCCCTCTGTTGGTGTGGGGGCTGTGCTTTGGCAAAGTGGGTGGGGTTATATCCTGTCTGGGAGTATCGTCGGACGGGGCCACAGCGTCCCTCGACCCGCCCCTATCTGTCTCCAGTATCTATGCTGCAATAGTCTGTGCCGGGGGGCCAGGGTCAGTCTGTTATATCTGGTGTAATTCTCTTGTCTTATCTGTTGTCTGGTGTGAATTTAATTATGCTCCCTCTAATTCCCTCTCCCCCCTCCCCTCCTGGAGGACCTGAGCCTTAGGATCGTGCCTCAGGACTACCTGGCCAGATGACTCCTGGATGTCCCCAGTCCACCTGGTCGTGCTGCTGCTCCAGTTTCAACTGTTCTGCCTGCGGCTAGGGAACCCTGACCTGTTCACCGAACGTGCTACCTGCTGTTTTCGACTGTCTCTCTCTCTCGCTCTGCCGCACCTGCTCGGCTATGAAAAGTCAACTGACATTTACTCCTGAGGTCCTGACCTATTGCGCCCTCTACAACCACTGATTATTATTTGACCCTGCTGGTCATCTATGAATGTTTGAACATCTTGAAGAAGAATCTGGCCGTAGACACCTATTTCTAATTATGTTAGAATGCAAAGATAAACAAAATATATTTTCTCTCTTCTCACTAATGGCAAATGATTGCATCTTTTCAATCAATCACATCAGCAGATGTCACAAAGTGCTTATACACTTATACACTTATGCAATGCAGATGTAGAACCATGGTGGCTAGAAAGAAACATAGAGAGGATATTAAAAGAGTACATATCTATTAAGGCTATATCGTTCTTCAAGATGTTAAAATGTTCATAGATGTCCAACCAAGTCAAATAAAAATCAGTGGTTATGGAAGGTCAACAGGTCAGCACCTCAGGAGAAAATGTCAGAGAGGTGAAGATTAACCTGCTTTATGTTATGAATTAGCGTGTTCATCATACCCTCCCCCATTTTCACCAAATACTAGGCTCCTTGCAATGCAATGCTTCAACCACTAGAAACTGTATGTTCTAAAGTTTGCGGGAGGGTAGTTTCGTTTTTATAAATGGGAACTTTTGCGTGAAAACTGGCACACGCATGTTTTCCGCTTCCAGTCTGAGTGTGTGTAACAGTGTGTGTTTGTAGATGGTTGCGAATATCTGTCTATTGTGCTTGAAGCTATTTCACAGCAGCCTTTTCAAAATGCTGGAAGGCACTGAGAATACATTTCCCTAGTTCCAAACTACTTTTCTGAATTCTGCATCAGTTCATCATTCATGCCTGCAATATGGCCCTGGGCTATCTAAGGATACCCTTCAACCTAACCCTTCCTTTGTGCCTAAAGTTAGCAATTCATCTTTGTTTTAAAGTATTTGGCTTTTCACCTCCTTTTTCTCGTCAACGGTTATCCCATTGGATAGTGGAAGGTATTACTATATATTGACTTATAATAGCAGGTGAGTTCAACCTCCGGAGAGCCTGAGGCATTTGTTTTAGGGCATTTCTGTACAACAGATTTGCAATGCGGCAAGTTGGCATCCCCTCACACGTTTATGAGGTTTTACCGGCTGAACATCATTGTGCCTTCACTGGAACATACGGTACTCAGTGTTGGGGCCTCTGAGGGATAGGCGCAGTTACTATTTTCTCTTTTTATTTTAAAAAGTTCTTACTTTTTAACTCAGAATTTTTGGCAAGGGCTCATGAGTAAGCATTTTATAGTAAAGTCTATACCTGTCGTATTCGGCGCATGTGACATACAATTTGATTGATTTGATTTATAAGCCAGTTACAGCCATTAAAACGTTTTCACTATGTTTCAGTAGTGACACATTTTGTGGAGGGGTATGGAATCCAGGTAAATATTTCAAATATGCAATACAAAGTGTGTGAGCAGTATATACCTGACATATGTTGGAAGACATGTGCTGAAAATGTGAAAAGAAATTCTAACCCCCAATTTGCACTACAGTACTTCTGTAGAATGACCCATATCAAATGTGATGGAATGCTGTGATGGAATGCTGACAGTTAAACCACCAATGGGAAGCAATATGACTGTGGCTGTAGTGAGTTCATTGTGTGACCTCATGCTGGTTGTTGTGTCTTGGCAGCACAGGAGGTTGGTGGCACTTTAATTGGGGAGAACGGGCTTGTGGTAATGGCTGGAGCGGAATAGGTGGAACGGAATCTGGGATCCATAACTCTATGTTGCTTGACATGTCGTTATTACGCAATTAGAAACCATGCTGATCTGAGCTAGTGGGAAGAGAGAAGTGCTGGTTTTGGTCAAGGCTCATTGAAATACGTATGTTACTATTTGTTACTATCTAATTGGCATCCAATCCCCACAAGTCAGTGTAATCTATAAAAATGATAATTTGGTCCAACCTGTTCAACTGAGAAACATACAGTGCCTTCAGAAAGTATTCCACCTCTTGACATTTTCAAGAAAAAATTGTGTTACAGCCTGAATTTAATGGATTACATTCAGATATTTTGTCACTGGCCTACACACAATACCCCACAATGTTAAAGTGGAATTATGTTTTTTTTTATGTTTACAAATTAATAAAAAATGAAAAGCTGAAATGTCTTGAGTCAATAAGTATATAACCCCTTTGTTAATGCAAGCCTAAATACGTTCAGGAGTAAAAATTTGCTTAACAGGTCACATAATAAGTTGCAGGGACTCACTCTGTGCAATAATAGTGGTCACTCAGTCAAGCAGTAAATTTAAGACAGATTCAACTGCAACGACCAGGGAGGTTTACCAATAACTCGCAAAGAAGGGCATCTATTGGTATATGGGTAAAAAAAAGAAAAAGAAAAAAAAGAATAACCCTTTGAGCATGGTGAAGTTATTAATTACACATTGGATGGTGTATCAATACACCCAGTCACTACAAAGATTCAGGACTCCTTCCTAACTCAGTTGCCGGAGAGGAAGGAAACTGCTCAGAGATTTCACCATGAGGCCAATGGTTACTTTAAAACAATTAGAGTTTAATGGCTTTGATAGGCGAAAACTGAGGATGGATCAACAACATTGTAGTTATTTCACAATACTAACCTAATTGACAGAGTGAAAACAAGGAAGCATGTACAGAATACTAAAGTAATACTGCAAAAAATGTGGCTAAAGCAATTCAATTTTTGTCTTGAATACAAAGTGTTATGTTTGGGGCAAATCCAATATAACACATTACTGAGTACCACACTCCATATTTTCAAGCATAGTGGTGGTTGCATCATGTTATGGGTATGCTTTTAATTGTTAAGGACTGGGGAGTTTTTCAGGATAGAAATCCTTGAAGAAAGCCTTGTTCAGTCTGCTATCCACCAGACACTGGGAGATCAATTCACCTTTCAGCAGGACAATAGCCTAAAACACAAGGCTAAATTTACACTGGGTTGCAGTTAATGTTCCTCAGCAGTCCAGTTACAGTTTTGACTTAAATCTCAGTGGTTGAGGCGTCACTACAGATTCAGGGTTTGATCCTGGGCTGTGTCACAGCCAGCCACAACCGGGAGACCCATGAGGCGACGCACAATTGGTTGGAACCAAAAATCTCCAATTTGGACTCCATTGCTCGTGTGGCTTGGCCCAAGCAAGTCTCTTATTATTATTGGTGTCCTTCAGTAGTGGTTTCTTTGCAGCAATTCAACCATGAAAGCCTGATTCACACAGTCTCCTTTGAACAGTTGATGTTGAGATGTGTCTGTTACTTGAACTCTGTGAAGCATTTATTTGGGCTGCAATTTCTAAGGCTGGTAACTCTAATGAACTGATCCTCTGCAGCAGAGGTAACTCTGGGTCTTCCATTCCCGTGGTGGTCCTCATGAGAGCTAGTTTCATCATAGCGCTTGAGGGTTTTTTGAGACTGCACTTCAAAGTTCTTGAAATTTTCCGTATTGACCTTCATATCTTAAAGTAATGATGGACTGTCATTTCTCTTTGCTTATTTCAGCTGTTCTTGCCATATTATGGACTTGGTCTTTTACCAAATAGGGCTCTCTTCTGCATACCACCCCTACCTCGTCACAACACAACTGATTGTCTCAAACGCATTAAGAAGGAAAGAAATTCTACAAATGTACTTTTAAGAAGGCACACCTGTTAATTGAAATGCATTCCAGGTAACTACCTCATCAAGCTGGTTGAGGAATGCCAAGAGTGTGCAAGCTGTCATCAAGGCAAAGGGTGGCTATTTGAAGAATCTCAAATATAAAATATATTTTGATTTGTTTAACACTTTTTTGGTTACTACATGATTCGATTTCTGTTGTTTCATAGTTTTGATGTCTTCACTATTATTCTACAATGAAGCAAATATAAAAAAGAAAAGAAAAACCCTTGAATGAGTAGGTGTTCTAAAACATAGTGTAGGACACACACTTCAGAACAAACTTTCTTTAGATGTATCTGTTGTTCCATGTAGTGAATCTGGTATTCAGTGTGTTTGTATGGGATAATAGCAATAAGGCCAAACTGCGTTTTTCATCAAATCATTTTATATATATTTTTTGATACTTCATTCTAAAATTCTAAATTAAATAACTAAATGATCCTTGGTATGACCTTTTTAAAACAATTCCATATAGCTTAGTAGCTTAGTAGTAGCATATTTGGTTTATTTAAAAAAATAACCACTAGTCAGGAGGATACAGACAGCTCAAGAGGTAAGCTTAGATATACATTAAAATAGACATACCTTTGACATACAGTAGAATTAACCATGATGATTATGGCTATAGATTGCAGGAAAAAGCTGTTTCAGGTGGTTGAAAAATGCTAAGTTCTCCAACTTACGATCGGGGGTCTTTCCCTTCCGGACTGCACCTCAGTCATCCCTACGTACTTTGAGCCCCTTCATATTTTGAGTGTGTATGACCAGCTGGCCTCTGATTAGTCAGTGTAGGTTTCTCCTCTCTCTGCCCCTGAGAGGAGATGTCCACTCCCCCGGAGATGGTCAGGGGGAAACAGGGAAACAGACCAGGGCCATTTGACACAAAAGGGCTGACCTCCAAGGCCTTTGCCTGCGCGACCGATTTCAATTTGCTCTAATGACTGGTTTTGAAATACCAAGGCGGTAATAAACACAAATTGAGGTCCTGTGTGTGTAATTAGGACAGGCTCTAGATTTACTTTAATCAGGCTGGGGCTGTGAGGCATGACTAAGGAATACTGGACCCACAGCGGAGAGAAGGGGTACGTTTTTGGTTGTTTCAGGGCTGTGTTATGGGTGCTGTTGTCCTCATAGCATTGGATCCTTTGAAACCTGGCATGTTGTCGTTTTGAAGTATTGTGCTGTGATAAAGTATTTTCTCTACTTTTGCATAATTTTGATAACGAATGTTATCAGATTTTCAACTAAAACCTAATTTTAGATAAAGGGAACCCGAGTGAACAAATAACTCAACAATTACATACTAATTATTTTATTTATTTCATAAACTAAGTTCTGCAACACTCAATGCCCCTGTGTGAAAAAGTAACTGCTCCTGTCATGACGTTGGCCTGTGGGTAAGGTTTATGACCCCCCCCCCCCATAAATACCTTTCTCCCTTCCCTCTCTCTCTGACTCTACAGAGGGACTCTTGAATAGCCTTGGTTAAACATAGAGAGTCTGGGAACATCAAACAAGTGGAGGGAAAGGAACCATATTTCGGTAATAGAACCAGTTGAAAATATGGTACTTAATGAATGTGATTTCAGTTCGGTTGTCATCTGAGACATTATGACTGATGACAGGACGACCTAAACTGTATCTGGGAAAGTCTACATATTATAGTTATCAGATTCACATGGAATTGATGTGCAATTCAAATGGTTAAATATACAATTATTTGTGAAAAGAAGAAATGTAATTTTAGCTTCCAAATGAGAGATTTGGGTTTTCATAAGGTTAGGGCTCTGCTCAATCAGTGGCCCAACCCTGTGAAGAGACATGGGTTATAAACTATGAAACACACCCTTCTCCCTCCACTATATAAGCCCTTGACGAAAATGTAACCTTCTGTTCCGGGTACATTAGGATGACGATCCGATGTCAGAAGGATTCAGATAATAACTACAGAACGAAGCCAACCTCAGCGTGAGCTTTGGTTGTGAATGGTATGAACTTTGAACTCATATTCGCTACAGAAGTGATACCTCCTAGCCGTTGAGTTAGCAGCGGCCGCTGTAAATGTGGGCTAGGAAAGGACGGACAGAGTATCCCGCCTACCACACAACGATGACACTACAATGTTTCCCATTCACCACCAGAGACACTCTTCAAAGGACTCTGTTGGGAAACACGGACTTCCATCTACCACCAACCTATTGAAGCACAGCACAGAGTAAATATTTATTGCATTTTCCTTTTCCAAATGGGTGGTAATTTAGAATGCATAAGATTCTGTATTTACGATAGAGTAGCTGCATACGGCCCGATAGAGACATCGCTTTTCCCTTTGTTCTTCAGTCTTCCCGCTCTTTCAATCAAGCCCAGCCCCCTTTTCTTTGTGTAACCAGCTGTCATATCTGTTCCGTCCGCTAGGGACGTTTTCCTTTATGACATAATTTGTAATAAAGTTATGATTCATTCTGTGTATATGTAATTCTGTGTGATTAGTTAGGTATTTAGTAAATAAATAATTAAACCCAATTTTGTATTGCTGATTCAACTTGTTAGCCAGGGTTCGTGAAGATAACCAAGAATTTACAACTTTCAGATGAGACTGAAATAAGGTGATGATTAATATTCACTGCTATTGATGTTAAATATTACTAGGTCTTTAAGAGTTTATTTGGAAGATAACTGCTCTATAAATATTATTTCGTGGTGCCCCGACTTTCTAGTTAATTACATTTACATGATTAGCTCAATCAGGTAATATTAATTACAGAGAAAGGATTTTATAGAATTGCATGTCATATCACTTAATCCGGCATAGCCAAAGACACGACACCCCTTACACTCAACAACTGGTTGTAGCACATTTAGCTGCAGTGACTCCAACCAAACCCTTCTTGTAGTTGTTGATCAGTCTCTCATATCACTGTGGAGGAATTTTGGCCCGCTCTTGCATGCCCATTGCTTTAACTCAGCGACATTTGTGGCTTTTCACTGTTCACGCGCTTTTCTTCAGTAAATCCACAAGCTCAAACGCAGTCAAAACAGGAAGACAAAAAAGTCCAAATTGTATCCGTAAAGTTCATAGAAACATGTCAAACGATGTTTATATTCAAACCTCAGGTTGTTTTTAGCCTAAATAATCGATACTATTTCAACCGGACAATAACGTCGTCAATATAAAATGTAAACAAGAAACGCACTCTCTCGGTTGTGCGCAAGAAAAAGCTCAGTGAAACTTTAGGGTCCACTCATTCAGACTGCTCTTACTTCCTAATTTTTCAGAATACAAGACTGAAACACTTTCTAAAGACTGTTGACATCTAGTGGAAGGCATAGAAACTGCAAGTTGAGTCCTAAATCAAGGGATTCTGTAATGGCATTGAGTGTCACAGAGCTTTTTCATGCACGAGACCGTCTCTCGGTCTCGTGCATGAAAAAGCTCTGTGACACTCAATGCGTTTCTTGTTTACCTTTCATATTGACGACGTTATTGTCCGGTTGAAATATTATCGATTATTTAGGCTAAAAACAACCTGAGGATTGAATATAAACATCGTTTGACATGTTTCTATGAACTTTACGGATACAATTTGGATTTTTTTGTCTGCGTGTTTTGACTGCGTTTGAGCCTGTGGATTACTGAAGAAAACGCGCAAACAAAATGGAGGTTTTTGGATATAAAGAGACTTTATCGAACAAAAGGAACATTTATTGAGTAAATGAATGTCTGCTGAGTGCAACCATATGAAGATCATCAAAGGTAAGGGATTAATTTTATCTCTATTTCTGACGTGTGTAACTCTCCTACTTGGCTGGTTACTGTTTGTAATGATTTGTCTGCTGGGCTATGTTCTCAAATAATCGTAAGGTATGCTTTTGCGGTAAACCATTTTTTAAAATCTGAAACCGTGGTTGGATTCACAAGAAGTTAATCTTTAAACCTATGTAAAATATGTTTTGTTTTCTGAATTTTTATAATGAGTATTTCTGTATTTGAATTTGGCGCCCAGCAGTTTCACTGGCTGTTGAGGAGGTGGGACGCTAACGTCTCACGTACCCAAGAGAGGTAGGAGAAGTGTATCTAAAGTTTCATGTATAATAGCTGTATTTTCATCAACATTTATTATGAGTATTTCTGTGAATTCATGTGGCTCTCTGCAATATCACTGCATGTTTTGGAACTACTGAATCTAACACGCCAATGTAAAATAACATTTTTGGATATAAATATGAACTTTACCGAACAAAACATACATGTATTGTGTAACATGAAGTCCTATGAGTGTCATCTGTTGAAGATCATCAAAGGTTAGTGATACATTTTTTCACTATTTGTGCTTTTTGTGACTCCTCTCTTTGGCGGGAAAAATGGCTGGGTTTATCTGTGACTTGGTGGTGACCTAACATAATCGTTTGTGGAGCTTTCGCTGTAAATCATTTTTGAAATCAGACACTGTGGCTGGATTAACGAGAATTTTATCTTTAAAATAGCGGAACCCCAGTCCTAGACAGGTTAATTAAATAAATAAAATAAGTATTGTCACGTGTGCTCCCCCTCCGGCCTTTAGGTCAAATCAAATGTATTTACTGTATATAGCCCCTCTTACATCAGCTGATATATCAAAGTGCTGAACAGAAACCCAGCCTAAAACCCCAACCAGCAAGTAATGAAAAACTCCCTAGAAAGGCCAAAACCTAGGAAGAAACCTAGAGAGGAACCAGGCTATGAGGGGTGGCCAGTCCTCTTCTGGCTGTGCCTGGTGGAGATTATAACAGAACATGGCCAAGATGTTCAAATGTTCATAAATGACCAGCATGGTCAAATAATAATAATCACAGTAGTTGTCGAGAGTGCAACAAGTCAGTACCTCAGGAGTAAATGTCAGTTGGCTTTTCATAGCCGATCATTGAGAGTATCTCTACCGCTCCTGCTGTCTCTAGAGAGTTGAAAACAGCAGGTCTGGGACAGGTAGCACGTCCGGTGAACAGGTTAGGGTTCCATAGCCGCAGGCAGAACAGTTGAAACTGGAGCAGCAGCACGGCCAGGTGGACTTGGGACAGCAAGGAGTCCTCATGCCAGGTAGTCCTGAGGCATGGTCTTAGGGCTCAGGTCCTCCGAGAGAGAGAGAGAAAGAAAGAGAGAATTAGAGAGGGCATACTTAAATTCACACAGGACACCGGATAAGACAGGAGAAGTACTCCAGATATAACAGACTGACCCTAGCCCCCCGACACATAAACTACTGCAGCTTAAATCCGGAAGGCTGAGACAGGAGAGGTCAGAAGACACTGTGGCTCCATCCGATGATACCCCCGGACAGGGCCAAACAGGCAGGATATAACCCCACCCACTTTGCCAAAGCACAGCCCCCACACCACCAGAGGGATATCTTCAACCACCAACTTACCATCCTGAGACAAGGCCGAGTATAGCCCACAAAGATCTCCGCCACGGCACAACCCAAGGGGGGGCGCCAACCCAACTCTAGGTCACCAGGCTGGTCGTTATGGCGCACACCTGTCACCAGCGTTACGCGCATCTGCGCATAATGTCACTTACCTGCACTCCATCACCTCCTTGATTACCTGCCCTTTATATGTCACTCCCTTTGGTGTCTTCCCCAGTCGTCATTGTTTCTGTATCTGTGTCATGTTGGTGCACTGTTGGTGTTTCTTGTTGTGTTCGCTTATTTATTAAATGTATTCACTCCCTGAACCTGCTCCCTCACTCTCAGCGTACATCATTACAAGTATACATTTTTTTTGTTATTTGTAAGCTCAGGTTCCCTTTATCTAATATTAGGTTTTGGTTGAAGATCTGGTAACATTCAGTATCAAACATATGCAAGAATAGAAAGGGGCAAATACATTTTCACGGCACTGTATATATTCATAATTCTCCCCTTATTTGAATTCAAACCTACAAATCGAAATTGTTTTGTAGAATCTCTGTTCACTCTTCACACTACTCGAGAGCTGTACGTGTTTTCAATTCACGGCTGCTTGATGTTCACCACCCTCCTTCCTGACCTTTGTGTGGAGTTGAGTCAGATGTGGGCGTACTGCACCATTAATAGCAGATGAGAGGGTTTCATGTATTCATCCTGTTGGACCTGGGTAGCTCGGAGAGAAAAGACACATTGACAGACATGTTCCACATTTGTGAAATTATTTGATTTCCCCTTTCCTTGAATCATCTGAACATCTTGCTTGTCAAAAGATTTTATGCTGTTGAAAAGGAGCGATTGGTTCTCCAGGAGAGGCTGTGTTTGATTATGCAAGGCATGTCGTGTCTTAGCATAAAAGAGAACTATAATGGGTGTTTTTTAAAGCCACCGTCTGTAATGCAGTGGTCCACATGAGCCACTTTCACTGCACGGAACAGTTCTACTGCACTGTTACATAAAAGTTTGCTCCCCTCATTCTGTCTGGAGTACAGTATATTATGAATGTACAACTGCATTTATTTATTGTGTTGGTGTGAATTAATCTTAATTTCCTATTTATATGAACAAAAATATAATCGCAACATGCAAAAATGTCAAAGATTTTACTGAGTTACAATTCATAGAAGGATATCAGTCAATTTAAGTAAATTAATTAGGCTCTAATCTATGGATTTCACATGACATGCACAACCATGGGTGGGCCTGGAAGGGCCCAGACAATCAGAATGAGTTTTTCCCCACAAAAAGGGCTTTATTCACAGGCAGAAATATTTCTCAGCACAGGTGAAGAAGCCAGATGTGGAGTTCCTGGGTTGGCATGGTTACCATTGGTCTGCTGTTGTGAGGACCCTTGGACGTACTGCCAAATTCTCTAAAACGACATTGGTAGAGAAATTAACATTCAATTCTCTGGCAACAGCTCTGGTGTACATTCCTGCAGTCAGCATGCCAATTGCACACTCCCTTAAAACTTGAGACATCTGTGGTTTGTGTTGTGTGACAAAACTGCAGATTTTAGAGTGGCCTTTTCTTGTCCCCAGCACAAGGTGCACCTGTGTAATGATCATGCTGTTTCATCAGTTTCTTGATATGCCACACCTGTCAGCTGGCTGGATTATCTTGGAAATTAGAAATGCTCACTAACAGAGATGTAACCATATTTGTGCAGAACATTTTAGAGAAAGAAGCTTTTTGTGCATATGGAATATTTCTGGGATCTTTTATTTCAGCTCATGAAACATGGGATCAACACTTTACATGTTGCGTTTATATTTCTGTTCAGTATATTTAGTTATTAGGCATTTTGCAGGAGGAAACCTTTTAAGCTGGATTATTTTTTCCAAAGTGTCCAAAAAAGAAAAAAATATTTAATTTTAATTTTAACCTTTATTTTACTAGTCAAGTCAGTTAAGAACAAATTCTTATTTACAATGACGGCCTACACCGGCCAAACCCAGACGATGCTGGGCCAATTGTGCGCCACCCTATGGGCCTCCCAATCACGGCCGGTTGTGATACAGCCTGGATGATACTTAATAACAAGAATAATACGGCAACTACTGTCTAATAATAACAATGAAATAATAATAAAATGTACATTAACAGCATAAAAAAGTTTTGTGCTATTACTAATAGGCCTACAACTAACAAAAACTACTGTTGCAACTTGTCACGCTCGTCGTTGGAATGAGGAAACCAAGGTGCATCGTGGTAGGCAAACATCTTTCTTTTATTCAAATGAACACCGAAAAACAACAAAATACAAAAACAAACGTAAAGTTCTGCAGGCTACATCGCAACTACGCAAAATCAAGATCCCACAAACTAAGGTGGGAAAAAAGGCTGCCTAAGTATGATCCCCAATCAGAGACAACGATAGACAGCTGCCTCTGATTGGGATACAAAGAAATAGGAAAACTAGAACCAAATCACAACCTGACCTAACCAAATAGAGAAATAAAAAGGCTCTCTAAGGTCAGGGCGTGACACAACTACTAATATAACTAATATAGTACCTATAATATACAGTATACATATATACATATTCACAAATACCTTCACTTGGTGATGTTTCTATTAGTTAAAAACACAAACAGTTTGATCTTAACATTTGAAAAAGGGCTTTCTTAAATTTCAATGTGTGATTTTAATGCCCTTATTTCTGTATGTAAATTATTCCAGTCAGTTGGGCCTTTGTATCTGAAAGATCTTACTCCAACCTCATGATATACCCTTGGAATTTGTAATTGCTGCTGTTGTCAAAAGGAGTACTGTGAATCTTGTAAAGTTAGCTGTTCCTTAATGTATACAGG
Organism: Salvelinus alpinus; assembly: GCF_045679555.1. Classification (NCBI taxonomy): domain Eukaryota; kingdom Metazoa; phylum Chordata; class Actinopteri; order Salmoniformes; family Salmonidae; genus Salvelinus; species Salvelinus alpinus. Next base: position 24,102,213 of record NC_092093.1, on the reverse strand, counting down.
GAAATTTAAGTTGATATATTTAAAAATAAATTGCTATCAATGCATTTGTCTTCTGCTTGGGAGTGACAGACAATTTAGAGACTCCTACATTGTGCAATGATGTCTTATAATGCAACACAAACATGTATCTACAAGTAAGGTCGTGGTTGTGTTTTGACAGATGATGTCACCATAGTCTGGTATTGGAAACAGCAGTTGGGTTACTAAGGTCTTTCTAATGGATAAAGTAAAACAATTATTAGATCTGTAAAGTAACCCAAGCTTATAGTTAATTGTTTTTGTAATATTATCAATATGTTTTCCAAAAGATAAGTCACTATCTATCCTCCAACACAGATATTTCAAACAATCAACACTTTCAAGAATTGTTCCATCACTTGCATGAATTTCTAAATTGCCAGCTGTGGAGTTTATTGTGGAGTTTATTGTGGAGTTTATAAGAGCACGCAGGTCCACCAGAGCACTAGTATCCTCTTGTGCCTGCCTGGTCTCTTCTTGTGTCTTTGCTCCCATATGGAAAGATTAACAAGGATGTTATTTTATGACTGAAGTACACGCACACATACACACGCAAGCATTCATACATGCATGGACACACACACACACACACACAGCTCTGTGCCTGATGAGCCACTGCGTAAACAGTTGTACGGCACACAGGTATAACACCCAGGCGCCAACTCTCTCTTCGGGAACAGAAAGAATATTATAATGTACTTCTGTTATAAGATAATGGATGTCATAATGTATTCCTCTGCCACCAAGTCTGCCTGCTTTGATGTGTATTTGATCATGTAAACAGATCGATTCTAACATTCGTTCCCATTTAATGATTAACAGGCACGGTGTATATTTACAGAAGATAAAGAAGGCAGGATGTTGCTTTTCTATAGGCTAGTGCAACTGTGTAGCCTGACTTGTGTTGCCATTTGTTGCCATAATGATACTTTTCCATTGCACAGGAAATGGTCATATAACACCCTATCTCTCTGATATTTGAGCCCACAAAGAGAATTGCCAATGTTGTTTACTGTTTGTATAGATATCCTCTGAAGTGTCGTTGATTGCCACATTCTTGTGAAGGCTATAGGATCATATGCCAATGCTTCACTACAAGGGCTCTACTGGGAGACATTAATACCCATGATTCTTATCTAGACCACAGGGAGCCCTTGTCTGGGGGGTGAGAGAGAGGTTATAATTGCTTCTAGATGTAAACAGAAACTCATCTGAACAGACTGTAAAGGCCTGTATAATATAATTGATAATTGAATCCTAGAGGTTTCTCTATGGCTGTTCCATTATAGATTTATGTTGAGCAAGGGTCTCATTTAGGGCAATTGGAATAGGGCAAGGGACGCTTTGTTGCTTTGCTCTGGAGCAGCAGCAGAAAACAGTGATTTGGAGCAACATGGCTCATCCTCTTGCTGTGTTGTGGTGACAATGTTGCTATTCCAGAGCATGGAGGCTGAGGAGACACAAGGAGAGAGGGGGGGAGGGAGTAATGTGTTTTACATATTCAAGCTGTATGCATACAGATGGATCTCGTGAGGGATTTTGTACATTCCTTTTACATTCTCCACATTCATTTAGGAAATCCTCCCATATGTTTAGATGCACAAACAAATTCTGTGAGCTTTTTTCCTTTGCAATAATTTTTTCTTCAGCCGAACTGTTTTGTTTTATTGGCTCTAAAACGTACTTTAAAATAAAGCCTTTAAATCAGTGAACATTTAAAATGTATCTGTATGTCCTAAAATAAAACATTTAGCAAGATCTCCAGTGGTGTTAACATTGTTTGCACTGTATTCATCCTGTAAAGCTGTGTTGGGACTGAGCACTGTCCTTTTAAAAGATGGTATTACTTCCCAGGGCTGATGTGCTGTAACATGGCCTCCATTATTAAAGATTCAGTGGCAGCAGAACTCTCTCTGTGTGTGTGTGTGTGTGTGTGTGTGTGTGTGTGTGTGTGTGTGTGTGTGTGTGTGTGTGTGTGTGTGTGTGTGTGTGTGTGTGTGTGTGTGTGTGTGTGTGTGTGTGTGTGTGTGTGTGTGTGGAGAGGAGAGGAGAAGCACTTTGATTTACACTCTACCTTCTGTTTTTATTAGACAAAGACCATTTACTATACTTTAGGGAGGGCTGGGTGTTTTATCCCTGTTAGGGTTGCAGTAGGGCAGAGCCAGGGGGCGAGGGTAGCTGTTAAAAACATGGACGCTCACCTCAGTAAATGAATGGGCCATCAGTACTGGGCTGCCTGAAATGGATGATGGGAAGGATTTTGGTTTAAGCCACACATTTTAAAGTAGAGTTAATGGAAAAAGTCAAAGGGTTACCATTATCACCACTCCTAGAGATGTGGGGTTTACCTGTCCCCAATCCTCAGACCCCTGCCTCTCTCTGTGTCCATTCAAACACGGAATGTCACTAGACTAATTTATCCAAAAGAACCTACGTAGGACATAATCATCCTCTTTGAGTTTTGGAGTCCTCTTATGTTTGGGGTTTCTCCCGGACATGCTACCGTAGGAATGGGGAAAGACCAGAAGTGCAGGAAGTGTGAGACTTGACTTGCACTTGCTCATAGTTCAATTCATTGTTTAAATTTTTAGTAACAAACTACAAATCCACAAGTGAGAGTTGTGCCTCATGTATGTGTAAACATGTATACGCAGGGCCCAGCTGTAAAAGAGACCTTGGTCTCAGTCTGTGTTCCTTGTTGAAATAAAGGTATGATAATAATAATGCACTGTCACGCCCTGACCTGAGTATTCTTTGTTTTCTTTTATATTTTGGTTAGGTCAGGGTGTGATGAGGGTGGTTTGTGTGTTTTTTGTCTCGTCTTGGGTGTTTGTGCTGTCTAGGTTTTTTTTGTAGATTTATGGGGTTGTGTTCATTCTAGGTGTTTATGTAAGTCTATGGTTGCCTAGATTGGTTCTCAATTAGAGGCAGGTGTTTATCGTTGTCTCTGATTGGGAACCATATTTAGGCAGCCATGTTCTTTGGGTATTTTGTGGGTGATTGTTTCCTGTGTCAGTGTTTGTGCCACACGGGACTGTTTCGGTTTGTTCACGTTTTTGTATTTGTGTTCATGTTCAGTTTTCCCTATTAAAACATGGACACCTACCACGCTGCGTATTGGTCCGATCCTTGCTACACCTCTTCAGAGGAAGAAGAGGACGACAGCCGTTACATGCACTTTCTGAATTCATCTAATTCATCTATTTCCGGAGCTTGGTTCGATGGCAGTTACATCACTGAACCATTGTGAAAGCCCAGTCCGCCCTGCTCAGGCTGCTACAGTTGTAGGATCTTAATTTAATCCCGCAGCAACAGGAAATGTGAATTATTATGTGGATTATAATTTTTGTAGGTTTTGAGGGAAAATCAAGTGAAATTTCAAAGTGGAAATTACAAACTTCAGAAGACTTTTTAAACTTCAAATACACTACAAGTTGAAAATGTCATACACTGCAGCAAGGCGATCAAATTAAGATCCTACATCTGTAGCAGCCCAAACCATCCCCATCCACACCATTGACACCAAACATCCATTTGTTGCACATAACCTATGATATGCAGGAGTAAAAGGGCTTGTATTGTACATAAAGTGTTTATATTTCTCCTCTCTGGGTGAGCAGCATAGAGTGTCTAATTAACATGTCTGGGATGAAAATTGCTCTGGTCTCCCGCAAGAGCAATTTGGTCCGGTAATAAAATCACAGAATAAACAAACTGAGCCACTCACCAACTGCTTGTATAGACATGAGAACAAACATAGGAGATGATGAACAAGACCATAAGACTGTTATATAAAAACATAAACCACTAAATGTTACGGCTTAGTTCTGCCTCCTAATTTTATTTTCCTTCCTCGCAAAATGCATGTCATGTCAGGTCGCCTAGCTGTACAATAATTGGTTGGTTAATGGCTGGTGTTGGGAATTGAGGTGTTATGGAATATCAGTTGGCTAACTGGGCGTTAACCGTTTTCTGTTTCTGGAGAATGGCGCTTCAGTGAAAAATATTCCACCTCTGGAATTTCCATAGAGATTCAACCGTCTCATTTTGGAATTTTAAGACTATTGGCAACTGCTGGCGTTTCCTTGGCAACTGTGTCTTTGGGAGAAAGGGATTTGAGTGGTGACTGTCGAGTGAGAGAGACATTGAGCATTGCCTCAGGGCTGTATTTTAACATTAGATGTAGGTTAATGAATAGTATAATGTTTAAGAGGTGCTCAGGCAACCAAATGATCACAATGTCCATCCATTTAGTAATTTCACGCATTTTCCCCTCTAGTTAACGGTCCATGATACACATTACAATTTGGCCAAATGTACTTGTTTCCAATCAAATAGCTGCCCTGTCCTGTCACCCACCATAATACAGTGTCTCTCTCCTCGGTAAGCCCTGTGTCTGTGTGGTAAGGAAGTGGAAGCTAAACACAGGGAGACTCCCCCATTGTTTGGCTGCAGGCTGTGGCTCCATCAAGTCCTTTCATAGTGCTGTGTTTTGGTGCTCTCCATTTCCGTCCATTCACAATGACAAAGACGGTGGGAGGAGAGGGACAAACAAAGACCAGAGAGAGGTGTGTCAAGAAAAAACAGATATACATTTGAATAGAGGTTAATTAGGTTCTGATTTCTGATGTGTAAATGAAGAACTATAATGAGGTACAACAGGTTTCAGGTAGGGTAAACATTTCAAATGTAGTATGACGGTGTAACCAGTAAACCAATTAAGGCAATATGGAGGGCAGTCATGCACTGTACAGTACGTCTCTGAGTCCCATTTGAACATGCCGAGCCGAACTACAGAGGGTTTTGTTCAAAGTGTTCCGATGTCTTTGAAGTGGAAAATAGACGTGGGCAGTTCATGTTGAGTCTGTCGGTAAAGTGTGGTCACTTGGTTGTCATGGCAATCCTCTGCTCTTGAGTCATGTCGTGCCAAGGCTGATGGTGCCACGCTGGCAAACTGCGATGGTGGTTGCCGCCTCGAATAGCCTGGATGTGCATTAGGCCCAGGTGCTATCAGGATATTCCATCAGTTAATATGACAAAAAATGAAGAAAAAAATATATAATTCCAAAATGAGACCACATACAGTGCCTTCAGAAAGGACTCACACCCCTTGACTTTTTCCACATTTTCTTGTGTTACAGCCTCAATTTAAAATGTATTAAATATACATTTGTGTCACTGGCCTACACAATAGGTTAAAGTGGAATTGTATTTTTTGAAATGTTAACAGATTATTTAAAAATGAAAATCTGGGGCCTCCCGAGTGGCGCAACGGTCTAAGGCACGACAGACCCGGGTTCGATCCCAGGCTGTGTCTCAGCCGGCCGTGACCGGGAGACACATGAGGCGGTGTACAATTGGCCCAGCATCATCCGACCAGAGGAGACCAGAGGAGTGTTTGGCCGGACGGGATTTCCTCTAACGACTCCTTGTTGCGGGCCGGGCGCCTGCAAGCTCAATTCGGTCACCAGTGTCAAGAAGCAGTACGGCTTGTCAGGGCCGTGTTTTGGAGGACACACGGTTCTCAACCTTCGCCTCTCCCGAGTCCCTATGGGAGTTGCATTGATGGGACAAGATTGTAACTACCAATTAGATATCACGAAATTGGGGAGAAAAGCTGAAATGTTTTGAGTCAATAGGTTTTCAACCCTTTGTTATGGTAAGACTAAATTAGAGTTCAGGACTAAAAATGTGCTTAACCAGTCACATAATACATTGCATGAACTCTTTCTGTGTGCAATAATTGTGTTTAACATGATTTTTGAATGACAACCTCATCTCTATACCCCACACATACACTTATCCCTTAGTCAAGGTCCCTTAGTCAAGCAGTAAATTTCAAACACAGATTCAACCACAAAGACCAGGGAGGTTATCCAATCCCTCACAAAGAAGGACACCTACTGGAAGATGGGTAAAAATAAAAAAGCAGACATTGAATATCCCTTCGAGCATGGTGAAGTTTTTAATTACATGATGGTGTATCAATACACCCAGTCACTACAAATATACAGGTGTCCTTCCTAACTCAGTGGCCGTAGAGGAATGAAACCGCTCAGGGATTTCCCCATGAGGCCAATGGTGACTTTAAAACAGTTACAGAGTTTAATGGCTGTGATAGGAGAAAACTGAGGATGGATCAACAACATTGTAGTTACTCCACAATATTAACCTAAATGACAGAGTGAGAAGGAAGCCTGTACAGAATTTAAAAAAAATTCAAAACATGCATCTTGTTTGCAACAAGGCACTAAAGTAAAGCTGCAAAAAATGTGGCAAAGAAATGTACTTTATGTCCTGAATAAAAAGCATCTTGTTTGCGGCAAATCCAACACAAGACATCACTGAGCACCACTCTTCATATTTTCAAGCATGGTGGTGGCTGCATCATGTTATGGGTATGCTTGTCATCGGCAAAGACTAGGGAGCTTTTTAGGATAAAAAAACTGAATAGAGCTAAGCACAAGCAAAATCCTAGAGGAAGAGTGTTATTGTTCATCCTGTTCATCCTGATCAGACATGTTTTTTACATGGAGGATATATTGGAGATAATATATGACAACTACTAGAAATAATAGAACAGGAATGGTATTTATAGCAAATTTTGAAAAGGCATTTGATAAAGTAAGACTGGATTTTATTTATAAATGTCCGCTGTCACCATATCTATTCGTTATGGCCATCGAAATGCTAGCTATTAAAATCAGATCCAATAACAACATTAGAGGATTAGCAATCCAAGACTTAAAACCAAAGGTGTCCATGTGTGCCGATGACTCAAGTTTTATATTAAGTCCGCATGCTAGATCCCTGCAATGTCTCATTGAAGATCTAGATAACTTTTCTGTACTCTCTGGACTAAAACCTAATTATAATAAGTGTACAGTATTACGTATTGGTGATAAGGGAATTATATGCTTAAAGGTAATGATTAAAGAATCCCACCCTGAAACGTAACTAATTAGTGATTGTTAGTTTATGTAGCATGTATAATGAATAATTAATGTACTAAATGTAAGCCCAACAAGGTTCAGAAGAGACCTGTAAGGGAGAGAAATGTGTGTGTGTGTGTGTGTGTGTGTCTAAGAAAATACCGAGAACAATTCAACTGTCTTTGAACCGACCTGGCTAGAACTCTGAGAAACTTATGATAGGACAGGGAGTCCTTTTCAAGGTTCCTCTAATCTCGGGGGAATGGAACTGTCGGCTTGGTAGTGATAAACAGTGGTGAGAACTCACCTACTGTTCGTGTGTATGTATGTGCATAGGATATCTACTTTGTGTGAAGGTATGTGGGTAAATAGGGAGTGAGTTATAAAATGGATGTCTTTGTATTATGGACTTGAGAACGCTCTCGTGAATAAACTGTACGAACCTTTTGCAGAAGCTGAGTCTTTGCCTAATTATTATTAAACCCAGGGTCTTACTAACCTCGGGGATTGGTCAAAGCTATTGATTGTTAGTTATTATCATTGGGATTGAAAATTCTCGTGACAATTGGATCCTTCAAAAATACAACTTTTACATTACCCTGCAGTTTACCTATATAATGGGCTGATAGTGAAGTAGACATACTCGGTATTCATATCACAAAATATATAAATAAGCTCTCCACAATGAATTTCAATAGAAAACTTGTAAAAATAGACAAGATCCTGCAACCATTGAGAGGAAAATACCTGTCTATTTATGGAAAAATTGCCCTGATTAACTCCTTAGTCATATCTATCCCAGATCGCAATTGTAAATGAGAACTTGTTCTCAACTTGCTACCTGGTTAAATAAAGGTGAAATAAAAATAAATAAATAATTCTTAGTTTACTCACTTATGGCGCTGCCTACTCCTGATGATTCATTTTTCAAATCATATGAGCAAAAAATATGTTGCTTTATCTGGGACGCTAAACCAGACAAAATAAAACGTGCCTATCTATATAATGAATATGAATTGGGTGGGTTGAGATTATTAAATATAAAAGCATTAAACCTCTCTCTAAAAGCATCACTCATTCAAAAGTTTTATTTGAACCCTAAATGGTTCTCAAGTAGATTACTAAGAAAAGCTCATCCATTGTTTAAAAATTGCCTTTTTGCCTTTGTTCAGATTGCCATGTCTTTTTTTCGATTAATTGAAAATTATACTTTTTTCAAAGTATCTCTCTTTTTCAAACAAGCATTGCAGAGCTGGCTACAATTTCAACTTCATCCCCCTGAAAAGATAGACCAAATATTACAACAAATATTATGTCTGAACTCAAATGTGCTGGTTGATAAAATACCTGTATTTGTGGGAAAGATGTTTGAAAAGGGTATTTTGTTCTTAAATGATATTGTAAATTGGAATGGTAGAGTTATGTCCTTCATGGAGTTATCAGAATTGTACAGAAAGGTCTGCTCAATCCAAGAGTACAACCAATTGATTACAGCATTACCCCAAAAATGGAGGAGGCAGGTGGCAGCGGGAGGAGGTAGGGAACTGGTCTGTCTGCCCAATATAAAGGATCAAAACTGGTGGAGGAATAAAAATAGCATGAATAGGAAAGTATACCAGTTTCATCTGAGGACCAGGATGTTGACAACTGTGCCATACAGCTTGCAAAATAGTTGGGAAGAGATTTTTGATGTACCGATTCCATGGTATGAGTTGATACAGTGGGGAGAACAAGTATTTGATACACTGCCGATTTTGCAGGTTTTCCTACTTACAAAGCATGTAGAGGTCTGTAATTTTTATCATAGGTACACTTCAACTGTGAGAGACGGAATCTAAAACAAAAATCCAGAAAATCACATTGTATGATTTTTAAGTAATTAATTTGCATTTTATTGCATGACATAAGTATTTGATCACCTACCAACCAGTAAGAATTCCGGCTCTCACAGACCTGTTAGTTTTTCTTTAAGAAGCCCTCCTGTTCTCCACTCATTACCTGTATTAACTGCACCTGTTTGAACTCGTTACCTGTATAAAAGACACCTGTCCACACACTCAATCAAACAGACTCCAACCTCTCCACAATGGCCAAGACCAGAGAGCTGTATAAGGACATCAGGGATAAAATTGTAGACATGCAAAAGGCTGGGATGGGCTACAGGACAATAGGCAAGCAGCTTGGTGAGAAGGCAACAACTGTTGGCGCAATTATTAGAAAATGGAAGAAGTTCAAGATGACAGTCAATCACCCTCGGTCTGGGGCTCCATGCAAGATCTCACCTCGTGGGGCATCAATGATCATGAGGAAGGTGAGGGATCAGCCCAGAACTACACGGCAGGACCTGGTCAATGACCTGAAGAGAGCTGGGACCACAGTCTCAAAGAAAACCATTAGTAACACACTACGCCGTCATGGATTAAAATCCTGCAGCGCACGCAAGGTCCCCCTGCTCAAGCCAGCGCATGTCCAGGCCCGTCTGAAGTTTGCCAATGACCATCTGGATGATCCAGAGGAGGAATGGGAGAAGGTCATGTGGTCTGATGAAACAAAAATAGAGCTTTTTGGTCTAAACTCCACTCGCCGTGTTTGGAGGAAGAAGAAGGATGAGTACAACCCCAAGAACACCATCCCAACTGTGAAGCATGGAGGTGGAAACATCATTCTTTGGGGATGCTTTTCTGCAAAGGGGACAGGATGACTGCACCGTATTGAGGGGAGGATGGATGGGGCCATGTATCGCGAGATCTTGGCCAACAACCTCCTTCCCTCAGTAAGAGCATTGAAGATGGGTCGTGGCTGGGTCTTCCAGCATGACAACGACCTGAAACACACAGCCAGGGCAACTAAGGAGTGGCGCCGTAAGAAGCATCTCAAGGTCCTGGAGTGGCCTAGCCAGTCTCCAGACCTGAACCCAATAGAAAATCTTTGGAGGGAGCTGAAAATCCGTATTGCCCAGCGACAGCCCCGAAACCTGAAGGATCTGGAGAAGATCTGTATGGAGGAGTGGGCCAAAATCCCTGCTGCAGTGTGTGCAAACCTGGTCAAGAACTACAGGAAACGTATGATCTCTGTAATTGCAAACAAAGGTTTCTGTACCAAATATTAAGATCTGCTTTTCTGATGTATCAAATACTTATGTCATGCAATAAAATGCAAATTAATTACTTAAAAATCATACAATGGGATTTTCTGGATTTTTGTTTTAGATTCCGTCTCTCATAGTTGAAGTGTACCCATGATAGAAATTACAGACCTCTACATGCTTTGTAAGTAGGAAAACCTGCAAAATCGGCAGTGTATCAAATACTTGTTCTCCCCACTGTATATAAAACAACGCAAGATTCAAGACTTCGTGCTTTTCAGCTAAAATTATTATATAGAATTCTTCCACCAACAAAATGTTGAATATTTGGGGCATAAAATGATCGAAGCTCTGCAGATTTTGTTGTGAGGATACAGAATCAATAGACCATTTATTTTGGTATTGCCCTCAGGTAGCCTGTTTCTGGTCTCAGGTTCAGGAATGGCTGAAAATGCATAGCATTGATCTAAAATTGACCCTAGAAATAGTACTGTTAGGAGATCTGGAGAGACCGGGTCAGTCAATTACTAATATACTAATACTCTTAGTAAAATTATTTATCTTCAACACGCAATCTGTGGATTCTACTCGATTAGATAGATTGAAATTGTGCGTTAAACATCACAGCATAGTTGAAAGATATGTGTTGCATAGAAACCCGAAGTGGGTGGCCAGCAGAGATAGATGGGATGGGCTGAGGGTGGGATGTGGAATTGGAGACAAGTGGGAGTGGAGTTGCTGTGTGGGAGATGGTCAAAGATAAAAGTTTTTTTTTTAAGTCTAAATTAAACATAATAAAAAGTACATTTGAATGACACTAAGTGGCAGTGTTTTTACAATTAATGCCGGTTTGCCTGAGGCTGATGCCGTGCAGGTGTTTGTACACATGCATATATACACACTCTCATTCAAATAAACACATACAAGATCACACACATACATGTAATAGTGCCAGACATGCACACAAACATAAACAGTTGGCATTGCTGTTATGATTTCAGTTGTCCTTGATGTACTTTGTTTTAAATGTATTATTTTGTTTTATTATTTTCTTGCGTTGTTGTTTGCTGTTTTCTTCTGTCTTTTCTTTTTTTCTCTTTAGTTCATTCTCTTGGTTGTTGATGCATTGGGGGATTCTTGGGGGTGGGGAATGGAATTAATTGGATTTGTTGGTTTTTTTCTTCCTGGGGGGGACTGTGGGAGGGGTCTCGGATGGTTGAGGGACAGCTATTGGGGAACTTTGGGGGGATCTTGGAGGGTTCGAATTCATGTTTTTTGGCCTGGTGGTAGATCGGTCAACGTGCCCTTGAGCAGGGCATTGACCCTGGATGCTTCTGTGTGTCGCTCTGAATGGGAATCTGTTGGATGACTGGTATGATGTAGTTGTTGAGCGGCTTCACTGCAAGTATATTGTATATTTCGAATATTCAATAAATACAAAAATTAAAAATTAAAGTAAAAATCCTAGAGGAAAACCTGGTTGTCTGCTTTCCAACAGACACTGGGAGACAAATTAATTAATACACCCCTGAGTCAATACATATTAGAATCAGTCTCTAAGAACTTTGCAAACCTGGATTGTACAATATTTGTACAAAACTATTCAAGCTCTGTCAAGTTGCCATGGTTTTTAAAACCGATTTAAGTCAAAACTGTAACTCAGCCACTCAAGAATATTCAATGTCGTCTTGGTAAGCAATGCCAGTGTATACTTGGCCTTGTGTTTTAGGTTATTGTCCTGCTGAAATAATGTGAATGCTTATGTAAATGAGATATTTCTGTACTTTTTTGCAAACATTAGTAAAAACTTTTTTTACACTTTGTCATTATGGGAAAGTGTGTGTAGATAGATGTTGATAAATGTTAAATGTTGATAAATGTTGAATTCAGGCTTAACACGACAAAATGTGGAATAAGCCAAGGAGTATGAATACTTTCTCAAGGCACTGTACCTGTGTTATTATGAAGAATCTCTCTCTCTCTCTCTCTCTCTCTCTCTCTCTCTCTCTCTCTCTCTCTCTCTCTCTCTCTCTCTCTCTCTCTCTCTCTCTCTCTTTCTTTCTTTCTTTCTCCCTTTCTCACTCTCTCTCTCCTTCTCTCTCTGCTTCTCTTTCTTTCTCAACTCAATTCAGTTTCAATTTAAGGGCTTTATTGACATGGGAAACATATGTTTACATTACCAAAGCAAGTTAAATAGATAATAAGCAAAGTGAAATAAACAGCACAAAAATGAACAGTAAACATTACACTCAAACAAGTTCCAAAAGAATAAAGACATTTCAAATATCATATAATGTGCAAATACTTAAAGTACAAAAGGGAAAATAAAAATGGGTTTTCTCTCACTCTCACTCATGCACACATACATGCACATGCACACGCGCACATACACACACTAAAATCCCAAATGAACCAACACCTATGGTAATGAAAAGCTGTCTGCTAGGCTAAACTGCACACCTGGAATAATGACTGTGTTATGAATGAATGTGTGTCCCAGTGCGAAATCTATCTCCCCACATGGACTAATGCTTTCCTCCCAGTTGGATGGACTGTAAAGAGACAGCATGCTTACCTCAGCACTAACACACACAGGCAGGGAGAGAGAGGATGAGGCACACTGGGCTTTACATCCAAAGTGCTGCTATTCATGGAAGGGGGCATTCAATTTCAGACAGCACCAAAGATTCTCTCTCTCTCTCTCTCTCTCTCTCTCTCTCTCTCTCTCTCTCTCTCTCTCTCTCTCTCTCTCTCTCTCTCTCTCTCTCTCTCTCTCTCTCTCTCTCTTTCTCATGTCTCTATCTCTCTATCTCTCTTTCTTTCTTTCTTTCTTTCTTTCTTTCTTTCTTTCTTTCTTTCTTTCTTTCTTTCTTTCTTTCTTTCTTTCTTTCTTTCTTTCTTTCTTTCTCTCTCTCTCTCTCTCTCTCTCTCTCTCTCTCTCTCTCTCTCTCTCTCTCTCTCTCTCTCTCTCTCTCTCTCTCTCTCTCTCTCTCTCTCTCTCTCTCTCTCTCTCTCTCTTCTCATTGTAGAGACACTCAGCTCCCATTCACCCCCTTTCTCTCTCAGTACCTGTGGTCCTGACCCAATGAACAAGGTAAGCAGGAAGTACCCAAACCAGTGCTTGCATTAGAACACATGTGTTTGCACTGTAGCTAATCTTCAACCTTTGCGGATTGTGTTATTTCAAAGGACCATATGTTGCTGATACTTACAGTGGTTGGTTTCTCATGTCTCATGTGTCATGTCCATAGCCTTCTGTACACTCATAATCTGGTCTTCTGGCTGTGTGTGTCAGAAATAGACTGGGAGAGGAGCCTTCTAGAACAGTGGAAAGGTTCTGCTGTACTGTAGTCTGAGTGATCGTTTGGGAAGAAAAGGCTGATGATAGTTTGAAGGAGAGACAGAGATAGATTTTTTTTAAACACATCCAGCCAGACACAAACTTCATAGTTCTCGAGAGGAAATTATTTTCACAGCCAAGAACAGATTCCAAATGAATAAGATGTTTTGTTCTCCTTCTCTCTATTCAACACTTGTATAGTACCACTTCCCCCATACCCCCCTCTGTGCAAGACAGCTATACCCATGACAACACACACACACACACACACAAACTCAGTGACACCCTCATACACAGATGAATTACACTTGGACAAACATTGACACAAACACACCAACTAAAGTAAATGAGATTGGCACAAACATACTCACAGCTCTTCTCCAGCGTGGCTCTTCAGGGGAAACGTATGCATGTGGGTGTGAAGATCTGGGTCAGTGCCTGGGGGCGGATTAAAAAGACATCCTTGCATTTAGATTCATCCTAATGGGAACCTACTGATAACACTGGGACTGTAGCCAAGCTGCCTTACCGTTGTGTTTACAGCCACACAGTACTACTTTCTTTGTCACTTTAGGAAGATTACATATATACATATTATTTGTGTGTGTGTGTGTGTGTGTGTGTGTGTGTGTGTGTGTGTGTGTGTGTGTGTGTGTGTGTGTGTGTGTGTGTGTGTGTGTGTGTGTGTGTGTGTGTGTGTGTGTGTGTGTGTGTGGTTTTGTCTTAGGAGGTTATCAGGTGAGTTGCTGAGTTGCTTGGTACCCTTGCCAGCTTCTCACCTAGAAAATGATTGAACGGAGCAATGAATGCCAGCACAAATATGGGTAAACATCATCAATGTTTAATGGCCTCAGTGAGGCTCAAATGCCTGCTATAGAAAATGTTTTCTACCCTCTGAATTCTTCCCTTCTCTTTCCTCTCTCTCTTTTCCTCCCTGTCTGCTCCTCTATCTGTCTCTGTGTCATTTTGTGTCTCTCTATGTGTCTCTCTCTGTGTCTCTCTCTGTGTCTCTCTCTGTGTCATTCTGTGTGTCGGTTTTGTGTGTCGTTCTGTGTGCCGTTCTGTGTCTCTCTTTCTCTCTATAAAAGGGGCTGTCTGGCATTTAAAGCCCCAACACGTCCTTGATGTGATGAAGGCCTTTTTCCCTTTTCTCCACTTGGGAATCAAAACCCAATTATAAATGTAGGAGATGATTCTACTGTATGTTTGATTAAATCAAGCAACAAGAGCCTTTTTTAGTATGCACGCTGCAGTTTGAGCTCACATTCAATGTGTCAGCTCGTAGTGTGTGTGGGTATGAAATATGACATTGTTATTATATCTCCGAGAGGATTTTTGTATCAATATGGGGGACGACTAGGAGACATCAACCAATGAGGCTGTATATCAGCTGATGCAATGTATGGTAATGTCTGTATCTACTGTAGATAAGGAAATTAAACTTCCATCTCTCTCTCTCAATTCAATTTCAATTTATTAGCATGGGAAACATATGTGTACATTGCCAATGCAAGTGAAATAGATAATAAACAAAAGTGAAATAAACAATAAAACATTACACTCAGAAAAGTTCCAAAAGAATATAGACATTTAAAATGTCTATATACAGTGTTGTAACGATGTGCAAGTAGTTAAAGTACAAAAGGGAAAATAAATCAACATAAATATGGGTTGTCTCTCTCTCTCTTTCCCCTAAAAACTCCCTCCAGATAAGGAGAAAATGGCACTATAAACTGATGAGTCAGTCTGAATACACCGAGAGACTGCTTGTGACTACTATCTCCTTAATTTTTCCACAGACATGACTCTTATTCAATAGCTGAAATTAATCCTTATCTTCAACTGTAGCCCTGATAAAACAGGAGCAATTACATTACCATAGTAACCTCGCTTTACAGCACCAAAAATGTATGACCGAAATTAAAAGATGAATGTAATTCCCAAGATAAATCTCATGCTTTATCAGTTATTTTATGACAACATTCACTTTTGAAATTCAAATAATTTAAACCGTGTCAATAGTTAAGGAAATGAACAGTCAAGGTGAAGGTCTATGGTCTATGGTGAATCAGCGAGCTAACTAACAATGCACTGTTGCTTTCCACAGTACATACAAAGAAAACAGTAACAATCACAATAAAACATAACAAACAGTAATATTTGGAGGTAAACCAGAAATCAATATACAGTATTCATAACATTAGATGGTGTAGCCTGGAGTTCTTCTTTCATTGCAACTGTAGTACATATTCTTCAGTCCATAATGAGTCTTTATTTATTTGTCTAAGCTCTGTAATGATATGGACAAGGTGCCAGGGGTCGCCAGAGCTACAGGTGGTTGGCAAGACCAGGAAATCAAGAAGGTCCATTCCAGTTTGACTGTAACATGTCTGACTTGTTCTCTACATTACATTAGGGCACAGCCAGGAGGGCAGGGCAGGTCAGGACAACTCAACCTGACTCACCATGTCATCATTAGAAACCCACCTCACCAACACAATACTCCAGGAGGGCAGGGCAGGTCAGGACAACTCAACCTGACTCACCATGACATCATTAGAAACCCACCTCACCAACACAATACTCCAGGAGGGCCCAGGAATATAAGCAGGAAACGCATCCACCACAAATAAAACTATACAAAGCCCCTGTTGTCTACTTTAGATCACTGACTTTTAAGTGAAAATTCTCCAGCTGTAAAGTAAGGATATCTAGGCTAACTGGTTCTCTACATGCCCTTTAGCTGTTAGGTTAGATGTTAGGTTAGATGTTAGGTTAGATGTTAGGTCAGCTGTTAGGTTAGATGTTAGGTTAGATGTTAGGTCAGCTGTTAGGTTAGCTGTTAGGTTAGATGTTAGGTTAGATGTTAGGTTAGCTGTTAGGTTAGATGTTAGGTTAGATGTTAGGTTAGCTGTTAGGTTAGCTGTTAGGTTAGATGTTAGGTTAGATGTTAGGTTAGATGTTAGGTTAGATGTTAGGTTAGATGTTAGGTTAGATGTTAGGTTAGATGTTAGGTTCGATGTTAGGTTCGATGTTAGGTTAGCTGTTAGGTTAGATGTTAGGTTAGCTGTAAGGTTAGCTGTTAGGTTAGCTGTTAGGTCAGCTGTTAGGTTAGATGTTAGGTTAGCTGTTAGGTTAGCTGTTAGGTTAGATGTTAGGTTAGATGTTAGGTTAGATGTTAGGTTAGCTGTTAGGTTAGATGTTAGGTTAGATGTTAGGTTAGCTGTTAGGTTAGCTGTCAGGTTAGATGTTAGGTTAGCTGTTAGGTCAGCTGTTAGGTTAGATGTTAGGTTAGCTGTTAGGTCAGCTGTTAGGTTAGATGTTAGGTTAGCTGTTAGGTCAGATGTTAGGTTAGATGTTAGGTTCGATGTTAGGTTAGCTGTTAGGTTAGATGTTAGGTTAGCTGTTAGGTTTGATGTTAGGTTAGCTGTTAGGTTAGCTGTTAGGTTAGCTGTTAGGTTAGATGTTAGGTTCGATGTTAGGTTAGATGTTAGGTTCGATGTTAGGTTAGCTGTTAGGTTAGATGTTAGGTTAGATGTTAGGTTAGCTGTTAGGTTAGCTGTTAGGTTAGATGTTAGGTTAGCTGTTAGGTTAGCTGTTAGGTTAGATGTTAGGTTAGCTGTTAGGTTAGCTGTTAGGTTTGATGTTAGGTTAGCTGTTAGGTTAGATGTTAGGTTAGATGTTAGGTTAGCTGTTAGGTTAGCTGTTAGGTTAGATGTTAGGTTAGCTGTTAGGTTAGCTGTTAGGTTAGCTGTTAGGTTAGATGTTAGGTTAGATGTTAGGTTAGCTGTTAAGTTAGCTGTTAGGTTAGCTGTTAGGTTAGATGTTAGCTGTTAGGTTAGCTGTTAGGTTAGCTGTTAGGTTAGATGTTAGGTTAGATGTTAGGTTAGCTGTTAAGTTAGCTGTTAGGTTAGCTGTTAGGTTAGATGTTAGGTTAGCTGTTAGGTTAGCTGTTAGGTTAGCTGTTCGGTTAGCTGTTAGGTTAGCTGTTAGGTTAGATGTTAGGTTAGATGTTAGGTTAGCTGTTAGGTTAGCTGTTAGGTTAGCTGTTAGGTTCGATGTTAGGTTAGATGTTAGGTTAGCTGTTAAGTTAGCTGTTAGGTTAGCTGTTAGGTTAGATGTTAGCTGTTAGGTTAGATGTTAGGTTAGATGTTAGGTTAGATGTTAGGTTAGATGTTAGCTGTTAGGTTAGCTGTTAGGTTAGCTGTTAGGTTAGATGTTAGGTTCGATGTTAGGTTAGCTGTTAGGTTAGATGTTAGGTTCGATGTTAGGTTAGATGTTAGGTTCGATGTTAGGTTAGCTGTTAGGTTAGATGTTAGGTTAGCTGTTAGGTTAGCTGTTAGGTTAGCTGTTAGGTTAGATGTTAGGTTAGCTGTTAGGTTAGATGTTAGATGTTAGGTTAGATGTTAGGTTAGCTGTTAGGTTAGCTGTTAGGTTGTTAGGTTAGATGTTAGGTTAGCTGTTAGGTTAGATGTTAGGTTAGCTGTTAGGTTAGCTGTTAGGTTAGATGTTAGGTTAGATGTTAGGTTAGATGTTAGGTTAGATGTTAGGTTAGATGTTAGGTTAGATGTTAGGTTAGCTGTTAGGTTAGCTGTTAGGTTAGATGTTAGTTAGCTGTTAGGTTAGATGTTAGGTTAGCTGTTAGGTTAGATGTTAGGTTAGATGTTAGGTTAGATGTTAGGTTAGATGTTAGGTTAGATGTTAGGTTAGATGTTAGGTTAGATGTTAGGTTCGATGTTAGGTTAGATGTTAGGTTAGCTGTTAGGTTAGCTGTTAGGTTAGATGTTAGGTTAGATGTTAGGTTAGATGTTAGATTCGATGTTAGGTTAGATGTTAGGTTAGATGTTAGGTTAGCTGTTAGGTTAGCTGTTAGGTTAGATGTTAGGTTAGATGTTAGGTTAGCTGTTAGGTTAGCTGTTAGGTTAGATGTTAGGTTAGATGTTAGGTTAGATGTTAGGTTAGATGTTAGGTTAGCTGTTAGGTTAGCTGTTAGTTAGCTGTTAGGTTAGATGTTAGGTTAGCTGTTAGGTTAGATGTTAGGTTAGATGTTAGGTTAGATGTTAGGTTAGATGTTAGGTTAGATGTTAGGTTAGATGTTAGGTTCGATGTTAGGTTAGATGTTAGGTTAGCTGTTAGGTTAGCTGTTAGGTTAGCTGTTAGGTTAGATGTTAGGTTAGATGTTAGGTTAGATGTTAGGTTAGCTGTTAGGTTAGATGTTAGGTTAGCTGTTAGGTTAGATGTTAGGTTAGATGTTAGGTTAGATGTTAATTAGCTGTTAGGTTAGCTGTTAGGTTAGATGTTAGGTTAGCTGTTAGGTTAGATGTTAGGTTAGATGTTAGGTTAGCTGTTAGGTTAGATGTTAGGTTAGCTGTTAGGTTAGCTGTTAGGTTAGATGTTAGGTTAGATGTTAGGTTAGCTGTTAAGTTAGCTGTTAGGTTAGCTGTTAGGTTAGATGTTAGCTGTTAGGTTAGATGTTAGGTTAGATGTTAGGTTAGATGTTAGGTTAGATGTTAGGTTAGATGTTAGCTGTTAGGTTAGCTGTTAGGTTAGCTGTTAGGTTAGATGTTAGGTTCGATGTTAGGTTAGATGTTAGGTTAGATGTTAGGTTAGATGTTAGGTTAGATGTTAGCTGTTAGGTTAGATGTTAGGTTAGATGTTAGGTTAAATGTTAGGTTAGATGTTAGGTTAGATGTTAGCTGTTAGGTTAGCTGTTAGGTTAGCTGTTAGGTTAGATGTTAGGTTCGATGTTAGGTTAGATGTTAGGTTCGATGTTAGGTTAGCTGTTAGGTTAGATGTTAGGTTAGATGTTAGGTTAGCTGTTAGGTTAGCTGTTAGGTTAGCTGTTAGGTTAGCTGTTAGGTTAGCTGTTAGGTTAGATGTTAGGTTAGCTGTTAGGTTAGCTGTTAGGTTAGATGTTAGGTTAGCTGTTAGGTTAGATGTTAGGTTAGCTGTTAGGTTAGCTGTTAGGTTAGATGTTAGGTTAGATGTTAGGTTAGATGTTAGGTTAGATGTTAGGTTAGCTGTTAGGTTAGCTGTTAGGTTAGCTGTTAGGTTAGATGTTAGGTTAGATGTTAGGTTAGCTGTTAAGTTAGCTGTTAGGTTAGCTGTTAGGTTAGATGTTAGCTGTTAGGTTAGATGTTAGGTTAGATGTTAGGTTAGATGTTAGGTTAGATGTTAGGTTAGATGTTAGCTGTTAGGTTAGCTGTTAGGTTAGCTGTTAGGTTAGATGTTAGGTTCGATGTTAGGTTAGATGTTAGGTTCGATGTTAGGTTAGCTGTTAGGTTAGATGTTAGGTTAGATTTTAGGTTAGCTGTTAGGTTAGCTGTTAGGTTAGATGTTAGGTTAGATGTTAGGTTAGCTGTTAGGTTAGCTGTTAGGTTAGATGTTAGGTTAGATGTTAGGTTAGATGTTAAGTTAGATGTTAGGTTAGCTGTTAGGTTAGATGTTAGGTTAGCTGTTAGGTTAGATGTTAGGTTAGCTGTTAGGTTAGATGTTAGGTTAGATGTTAGGTTAGCTGTTAGGTTAGATGTTAGGTTAGCTGTTAGGTTAGATGTTAGGTTAGCTGTTAGGTTAGCTGTTAGGTTAGATGTTAGGTTAGATGTTAGGTTAGATGTTAGGTTAGATGTTAGGTTAGCTGTTAGGTTAGATGTTAGGTTAGATGTTAGGTTAGATGTTAGGTTAGATGTTAGCTGTTAGGTTAGATGTTAGGTTAGATGTTAGGTTAGATGTTAGGTTAGATGTTAGTTTAGATGTTAGCTGTTAGGTTAGCTGTTAGGTTAGCTGTTAGGTTAGATGTTAGGTTCGATGTTAGGTTAGATGTTAGGTTCGATGTTAGGTTAGCTGTTAGGTTAGATGTTAGGTTAGATGTTAGGTTAGCTGTTAGGTTAGCTGTTAGGTTAGATGTTAGGTTAGCTGTTAGGTTAGATGTTAGGTTAGCTGTTAGGTTAGATGTTAGGTTAGCTGTTAGGTTAGCTGTTAGGTTAGATGTTAGGTTAGATGTTAGGTTAGATGTTAGGTTAGATGTTAGGTTAGCTGTTAGGTTAGATGTTAGGTTAGCTGTTAGGTTAGCTGTTAGGTTAGCTGTTAGGTTAGATGTTAGGTTAGATGTTAGGTTAGATGTTAGGTTAGATGTTAGGTTAGATGTTAGGTTAGATGTTAGGTTAGATGTTAGCTGTTAGGTTAGATGTTAGGTTAGATGTTAGGTTAAATGTTAGGTTAGATGTTAGGTTAGATGTTAGCTGTTAGGTTAGCTGTTAGGTTAGCTGTTAGGTTAGATGTTAGGTTCGATGTTAGGTTAGATGTTAGGTTCGATGTTAGGTTAGCTGTTAGGTTAGATGTTAGGTTAGATGTTAGGTTAGCTGTTAGGTTAGCTGTTAGGTTAGCTGTTAGGTTAGCTGTTAGGTTAGCTGTTAGGTTAGCTGTTAGGTTAGATGTTAGGTTAGCTGTTAGGTTAGCTGTTAGGTTAGATGTTAGGTTAGCTGTTAGGTTAGATGTTAGGTTAGCTGTTAGGTTAGCTGTTAGGTTAGATGTTAGGTTAGATGTTAGGTTAGATGTTAGGTTAGATGTTAGGTTAGCTGTTAGGTTAGCTGTTAGGTTAGCTGTTAGGTTAGATGTTAGGTTAGATGTTAGGTTAGATGTTAGGTTAGCTGTTAAGTTAGCTGTTAGGTTAGCTGTTAGGTTAGATGTTAGCTGTTAGGTTAGATGTTAGGTTAGATGTTAGGTTAGATGTTAGGTTAGATGTTAGGTTAGATGTTAGCTGTTAGGTTAGCTGTTAGGTTAGCTGTTAGGTTAGATGTTAGGTTCGATGTTAGGTTAGATGTTAGGTTCGATGTTAGGTTAGCTGTTAGGTTAGATGTTAGGTTAGATTTTAGGTTAGCTGTTAGGTTAGCTGTTAGGTTAGATGTTAGGTTAGATGTTAGGTTAGCTGTTAGGTTAGCTGTTAGGTTAGATGTTAGGTTAGATGTTAGGTTAGATGTTAAGTTAGATGTTAGGTTAGCTGTTAGGTTAGATGTTAGGTTAGCTGTTAGGTTAGATGTTAGGTTAGCTGTTAGGTTAGATGTTAGGTTAGATGTTAGGTTAGCTGTTAGGTTAGATGTTAGGTTAGCTGTTAGGTTAGATGTTAGGTTAGCTGTTAGGTTAGCTGTTAGGTTAGATGTTAGGTTAGATGTTAGGTTAGATGTTAGGTTAGATGTTAGGTTAGCTGTTAGGTTAGATGTTAGGTTAGATGTTAGGTTAGATGTTAGGTTAGATGTTAGCTGTTAGGTTAGATGTTAGGTTAGATGTTAGGTTAGATGTTAGGTTAGATGTTAGTTTAGATGTTAGCTGTTAGGTTAGCTGTTAGGTTAGCTGTTAGGTTAGATGTTAGGTTCGATGTTAGGTTAGATGTTAGGTTCAATGTTAGGTTAGCTGTTAGGTTAGATGTTAGGTTAGATGTTAGGTTAGCTGTTAGGTTAGCTGTTAGGTTAGCTGTTAGGTTAGCTGTTAGGTTAGCTGTTAGGTTAGATGTTAGGTTAGCTGTTAGGTTAGATGTTAGGTTAGATGTTAGGTTAGATGTTAGGTTAGCTGTTAGGTTAGCTGTTAGGTTAGATGTTAGGTTAGATGTTAGGTTAGATGTTAGGTTAGATGTTAGTTAGTTAGATGTTAGGTTAGATGTTAGGTTAGCTGTTAGGTTAGCTTTTAGGTTAGCTGTTAGGTTAGCTGTTAGGTTAGATGTTAGTTAGCTGTTAGGTTAGATGTTAGGTTAGCTGTTAGGTTAGATGTTAGGTTAGATGTTAGGTTAGATGTTAGGTTAGATGTTAGGTTAGATGTTAGGTTAGATGTTAGGTTCGATGTTAGGTTAGATGTTAGGTTAGCTGTTAGGTTAGCTGTTAGGTTAGCTGTTAGGTTAGATGTTAGGTTAGATGTTAGGTTAGATGTTAGTTAGCTGTTAGGTTAGATGTTAGGTTAGCTGTTAGGTTAGATGTTAGGTTAGATGTTAGGTTAGATGTTAGGTTAGATGTTAGGTTAGATGTTAGGTTAGATGTTAGGTTAGATGTTAGGTTCGATGTTAGGTTAGATGTTAGGTTAGCTGTTAGGTTAGCTGTTAGGTTAGCTGTTAGGTTAGATGTTAGGTTAGATGTTAGGTTAGATGTTAGGTTAGATGTTAGTTAGCTGTTAGGTTAGATGTTAGGTTAGCTGTTAGGTTAGATGTTAGGTTAGATGTTAGGTTAGATGTTAGGTTAGATGTTAGGTTAGATGTTAGGTTAGATGTTAGGTTAGATGTTAGGTTCGATGTTAGGTTCGATGTTAGGTTAGCTGTTAGGTTAGCTGTTAGGTTAGCTGTTAGGTTAGATGTTAGGTTAGATGTTAGGTTAGATGTTAGGTTAGCTGTTAGGTTAGCTGTTAGGTTAGATGTTAGGTTAGATGTTAGGTTAGCTGTTAGGTTAGCTGTTAGGTTAGATGTTAGGTTAGCTGTTAGGTTAGCTGTTAGGTTAGCTGTTAGGTTAGATGTTAGGTTAGATGTTAGGTTAGCTGTTAGGTTAGATGTTAGGTTAGCTGTTAGGTTAGCTGTTAGGTTAGATGTTAGGTTAGCTGTTAGGTTAGCTGTTAGGTCAGATGTTAGGTTAGCTGTTAGGTTAGATGTTAGGTTAGATGTTAGATGTTAGGTTAGATGTTAGGTTAGATGTTAGGTTAGCTGTTAGGTTAGATGTTAGGTTAGATGTTAGGTTAGTTGTTAGGTTAGCTGTTAGGTTAGCTGTTAGGTTAGATGTTATGTTAGATGTTAGGTTAGCTGTTAGGTTAGATGTTAGGTTAGATGTTAGATGTTAGGTTAGATGTTAGGTTAGTTGTTAGGTTAGCTGTTAGGTTAGCTGTTAGGTTAGCTGTTAGGTCAGATGTTAGGTTAGCTGTTAGGTTAGATGTTAGATGTTAGGTTAGATGTTAGGTTAGATGTTAGGTTAGATGTTAGGTTAGATGTTAGGTTAGATGTTAGGTTAGCTGTTAGGTTAGATGTTAGGTTAGCTGTTAGGTTAGCTGTTAGGTTAGATGTTAGATTAGCTGTTAGGTTAGCTGTTAGGTTAGATGTTAGGTTAGATGTTAGGTTAGATGTTAGATTAGCTGTTAGGTTAGATGTTAGGTTAGATGTTAGGTTAGATGTTAGGTTAGATGTTAGATTAGATGTTAGGTTAGCTGTTAGGTTAGATGTTAGGTTAGATGTTAGGTTAGATGTTAGGTTAGATGTTAGTTAGCTGTTAGGTTAGCTGTTAGGTTAGATGTTAGGTTAGATGTTAGGTTAGATGTTAGGTTAGATGTTAGGTTAGATGTTAGGTTAGATGTTAGGTTAGATGTTAGGTTAGCTGTTAGGTTAGATGTTAGGTTAGATGTTAGGTTAGATGTTAGATTAGCTGTTAGGTTAGCTGTTAGGTTAGCTGTTAGATTAGCTGTTAGGTTAGATGTCTGCAGTTATAAGGGGAGTATGGGGATACTCTGGAAGATTTAGCAGGTTTGTGACCGGAGTAGAGCAGGATTTAATCTGTGTGACTGCCTGGAATACGCACACACACACACACACACACACACACACACACACACACACACACACACACACACACACACACACACACACACACACACACACACACACACACACACACACACACACACACACACACACACACACACACACACACACACACACACACACACACACACACACACACGCACACACACACAAAAGCTGTTCACTCCCTTATCGCCGGGCAGACGGCATCGGAGCATGAGGTCTGATACCAACAGGCACAGAGACACTTTCTATCTACAAGCCATCAGACTGCTGAACACTTGAACTGGACTGACCACCTGCTCTGATTCTCTGCACCTTAGCGCACATGCACTCACTCAAGCACGCAGACATACACACACCACCCCTTCTGCCCACGCACACACACGCCACACTCATCACACAACCATGCCTTTGGGATAAGAGTGACAACATCAAAGTAATGTCCTACACACACTAACATGACCAGTTCTCTCCTGGGAGACAGGTTTGGACATGGGAGAGCATGCCTTGCTCTGTGATTGCAGCTGGGTTTTCCATTTGGGCCAGAAAGCCAATAGTGTTGTCTCCTCACCACGCTATTTCTCTTTTAGTTAAATCATCTTTAAATGCCTCTCAGAAGCACACGGTCGTGAGGAGCTCTGAGTCGGAGAGAAAGATGGAGGTAGGTAGATAGATAGATTGCAGGACGGATTGTTGAAAGGCAAGTAATTATTTAATGACTGACGTTACCAAGGTGTTCTAGTTTAGAGTTTCTCTGAGTAAAGGGTTCTGTGAAGCAGGTTCAACATGGCATTCATGACTCCCTCCCACAATCTGCTCCATGTACTATTGCAATGTTTAGATGAAGGAATGCCTTTGAACAATCCTGGAATGGATTCCTCTGAAAAGCAATAAAACCTGAACGCTGTGTGGCGTTTGATATACAGATGTAGAATCTTTCCTGACTGCAGGAAATGTAAAACGTGTAGTGTATTTGAGGTTTAGAAAGGCTTCTAAAGTTTGTAATTTCAATTTCACGAAATAAATTTCAACCTTTACAAAAGTGTCTATTCATTAATGTAGCAAACTGCCTCAAATTAGTGATCCTCATCTGTAAGAACCATCACTTGGCACTAACAGCTAATCTCCTACAGTAGATATGTGGTTAGTGTGACCATAAAAACAACCTGACAAGCAATCAATTACATTAATAAGTCAAAGACTTGAGCCTTAGGGGAAAACATGACCTGACTGTCAGGTCAAAAGTAGTTTTGAGGAGAAGTGCTTCAGAATGTCAAGATGAAACCTGCACTCTGTGTTGCATAACTACCCCTGTGATCACATTCTAAAGTTTGGTACAATACAATCAGAAGCATTGCAGCACTGTAACTACCATAGCTCTAGTCTAGAAAAAATAACATATTTACTACTGTAGCTCTAGTCTAGAAAGAATAACATATTTACTACTGTAGCTCTAGTCTAGAAAAAATAACATATTTACTACTGTAGCTCTAGTCTAGAAATAATAACATATTTACTACTGTAGCTCTAGTCTAGAAAGAATAACATATTTACTACGGTAGCTCTAGTCTAGAAAAAATAACATATTTACTACCATAGCTCTAGTCTAGAAAAAATAACATATTTACTACTGTAGCTCTAGTCGAGAAAGAATAACATATTTACTACTGTAGCTCTAGTCTAGAAAGAATAACATATTTACTACTGTAGCTCTAGTCTAGAAAGAATAACATATTTACTACTGTAGCTCTAGTCTAGAAAGAATAACATATTTACTACTGTAGCTCTAGTCTAGAAAGAATAACATATTTACTACTGTAGCTCTAGTCTAGAAAGAATAACATATTTACTACTGTAGCTCTAGTCTAGAAAGAATAACATATTTACTACTGTAGCTCTAGTCTAGAAAGAATAACATATTTACTACTGTAGCTCTAGTCTAGAAAGAATAACATATTTACTACTGTAGCTCTAGTCTAGAAAGAATAACATATTTACTACTGTAGCTCTAGTCTAGAAAGAATAACATATTTACTACTGTAGCTCTAGTCTAGGAAGAATAACATATTTACTACTGTAGCTCTAGTCTAGAAAGAATAACATATTTACTACTGTAGCTGTTGTTCCCCAATAACACATTTTGAGGCCCGATTTACCTTAAACTGCCGTGGAAAATAAACGAGGACCAATGTGAATGGAAACAAACATCCTAATTGGCTGTGTCAGTGTGTTTTGTACCCTCTAATAACGTCATACTGCTCTGAATGAGGCCTCTGTTTCTGGGGCGCTAATAGAGTTATAGAGTTACATATACAAGTTGGGGTGTGTGTGTTTGTGGGGGAGGGGGGGGTATACAGAATACAAAATAACATGCACAACGCATAACTATACATGCACATCTCTCACAGACACACACATACTGACACATACACACACACACACACACACACACACACACACACACACACACACACACACACACACACACACACACACACACACACACACACACACACACACACACACACACACACACACACACACACACACACACAATTTGACAGAATAAGGATATACAGTAATGATATCAAGTATTTTTCTCTCCTTTCTGGGATCAATCTAACATCTTAACCTGGCTCCATCTGTGTCTGGTGTCTGTGTATCTAACACCCAGTCTTCTCTCTAATTTGTAGATATGATCTGGCCTACCTGCTTGTTACACTAAACCTATTACTGTTCCCAGTGTGTGTCCACAGAGCTGACTGTCCCTGCCCCCATGACACAATCACCAGCCATGTGTGGGACAGCCTAAGGTTCTTCTGAGTGTTCTCACTTAGAACACTTCCAGATTATATTTAGAACACAGGCCTCCATATCAATCCTGTCTCTCTGGCTATGTTCTATACCGGGTCCAGTCACTGACACACACAGACAGACACACACACACCACACCATACACACAGGCAAACTGGCATGTGGTTTTTGTTATTCTTCAGGCCAGTACAATAACCTCCCAGTTCCTCCTTGTTTATACCTGAACCTGACCCTGGAGATTGGGTGTCACCAGATGCTGATGTCATCTTAGCGAGACATCTGGACCTGGACTACCTGCTGCTGTTGTGTAACATAACTCATGAAAATATTGTTGTACTATTTCCTTCCATAAGTTGATGTCAACATGATTTTTATGGATTTTGCTTATTTCTATTCATTTAATTAAATCAACCTTTAACTCTTTACATTCTTACTGCTAAGTTTTAAATTATAGTTCACCTTGGGCCCTGTACTGTTTAGGCACTAAGTCATGGGTAGGGAAGTAGTGTATTTATGAATGTGTGGGTTGGACAGACGTTAGAAAGATAAACAGTCCCTAACAGTAGCCAGCTGCTACATCTCACCTGTGTCAGTTTGCTGAACTCAACTGTAGATAATACACTAACATTCTGGAGTCTGGGTTCTACTGTGACATGCTGTGGGGGTCACCTGCTGTATTTAACAGGTTTATCTTCCTACAGTATCTGTTTATGTTTGCACTATGCTTTACTGTGGTGGATTCATGTCTGCAAATAGTTCTATCTTGCTTCGTCACGTGAGGATTTGAACTCCACACTCAGTAGGCATACTAGTTATTTTATTCCAGCCATGAATCTATTTATGGATGTTAACATTTCATTCTTAAAACAAAAATATGTAGAGCGATTTAAACAGGAGAAGAGCTTTCCGGAGCCTGAGTAATCATCCTTCAGCTTATGGCTTTCACTTCAACAGCAGCACTACAAAGATGTTAACTGCCCACCATTATTATCTGCTGGAGATGTCTTTTTCCAATGATGGCATATGTCTCGCGTTGGCTGAGAACTAGTCGTACCACTCAACAGACCTTTGATGTGGCCGACAGTGTCTGAGAGGAAAATAAATACTAGAGGATTCTGCTGACTCACTAAAACATCTTTCCACTCTCTCACACACACACACACACACACGCACAAACACACACACCTTTGCTCTTACAACACACACGTTTATGCTCAAATACACACAGGTATACATACACATAGGCGCGCATGCCCGTACAGACACACACACTGTTAGAGGTAGAGAGTGAGCTGTCGTTTTAAACATTGAATAACTGTCAGGCTGCTCATCAGGCTTCCTTCTAGGGAAACACATTGGACCAGACTGTTGTCCGTGCTGTTAACAAAATCCTTTAAAAGAAAACCTTTGACTTACTCAGAACTATATCTTCTAGGCCTACCATTCGTCTAAAACAAGCACTCAGCAATGTGTCACGGTTGTAGGCCTTTTCCTGCTACAGAAGAAAAAGGGTCAAATCGATCTGCTGACTGAAATGAATAATTTTGCTGGAATTTGGTTGAAATTGTTTTTCTGTGCAAACACATGCTTAAAGGAATGGAATGGAAGACATTAGTGTGGCCTATGTATTCCTATGACAAATGCTAACATGTGCATAGGCTGTGAGTGACAAATAGCCTACATATTAAAAAGGAAGAAACACTTATTTAAAGGATGAAGGTGTCTGACCCATTCATTGATTATTATGATGAGAAAAATGCCTGGATCTTGTCCCTTCACATTCCAGTTATTGATAAAAGACAATTGAAGCATGGAGAAAATAAGAAATAAAATGCATACATTTTCCATGAATTGGATAAATACATTTTATTTTTGATGCACTCAACATAGGCCACAAAGGTCAGGGTCAGGTGTCAAGAACCATGGGGTAACTGTCAGATCTTAATGATCCTAATGGCACACATGCTCTGCTTTATGCATGTGACTTCACATGTGGAGCTGAACCCATCAGTGAACAGAGGTCACTTCTAGAGGTCACTTGGATCTCACTCGAGACTGACCACAAGTGTGAAGGCAACCTTTTTCATAGACCTCTCACATTTTACCTTCAATGAAAGGCAGT
Source organism: Salvelinus alpinus (assembly GCF_045679555.1). Classification (NCBI taxonomy): domain Eukaryota; kingdom Metazoa; phylum Chordata; class Actinopteri; order Salmoniformes; family Salmonidae; genus Salvelinus; species Salvelinus alpinus. The sequence continues at coordinate 24,073,362 of NC_092093.1, read as the reverse complement.
GGCTGGACGGGTTCTACTCAGTGAAAGCTAATAGAGAAGAAGTCACTTATTCAGCCTCACAGTCCCAGGCCTTTAGGTTATAGCAGGAGACAAGGGGCCAACGAGTGACATCTGACACACTGCATGTCTACTGTCACTGATCACACACCCTAACACACACACACACACCTCTCACATATACACCTCGATTCAGTCCAATCCAGACTGGTCATTTAGACAGTGACCTTCAACATGAACCAGGAAGAGTGTTAGATTGGAGTGCCTGGACTGCTGTGTGACCTTCCAGAAATAGAGTATTAAGAATTCAAGTCTTTTTGCTTGAGGGGATTTGTGGAGAAATTGAAGAAATATATTTGTCAAAATATAATCAAGAAACCAAACTCATTGCATTACACCCTGGGAATTTTAAGTTGTTATATTTTCTGATCTTGAATATTGACATGAACAAGTAGAGAGAAAACAAAGGCATATTTTTAACAATGTCTTTCCATCCATCTTCTTTATGGTGTTGGATCTTTTAAATCTTGTTGTATCCATGCTGTATTAACAGCTGGATGTAGCTGGGTCAATGTTGGTGGATCCCTGCTGTCACCACAACGTGTTGTTTGCCATGTTGCTGATGTTTGCAGTGGTTAGCTACATTCTGTCTGTCTGTCACGGCTCTGTGCGGAAATAAATGAAGAACGGGAGGGAGGGAGGGAGGGGGGGGGATAGCTCACAGTGTCAGTCAGTGTGTTGATCGGGCTTGTTTTCAACCCAGCATAAAATACGGTTTTGCTGCAGTGCTTAGTAGAGGAAGTAAACATGTATTGTTTAACAATGATAAAGCTAATTAAGTCTCTCAGATAGACTTTGGAATTCTATTCAGATTCATGGTCACTTGTTTAATTGTTGCCTTGAAACTCTTTAATATCCTTATTAGTGAATAAAATAGTTTTCAGAACATTCTGCAATATCTATCTTAAATGTATATGTAGCTGCATACCTTTCTGTCAAGCCTGCCACAATAAAAAGGTTTTAATCACAGCCATGCAGTTAATGACCATACAACCATTTCAGTAGTCCTTGATGTTGCCTGGGAAACCAACTCTCTCACAGCAGCATATTATGGGTAATCTATTAATACAGGATGAGGTGCAGGTTTAGTCAGCTTTTCCTCTTCCTGCCTCCTGGAGCATGGAGGTCGATCTGTTACCGGGGGCAACTGATCGTCTGTATGCCTGGCCGTTTGCTTTGTTGTTTTGTCTGGTCGTTGTTTGTTGGATGTTGACCGCTAGTGGTTGTTGACGTGAGCTGTTTTCTTGCCGAGTGATCCATGATGCCTGTCAACACACAGAACACTGTGACCTGTGGAGGTGATTGGAGCTGTCGGCTAGTCGACCCTGCCTCGTTCCTCACATCTCTCCACCATCAGCATTTTCACCACCCAACGCCGCTTCATCTTCTTTCCCCACTTAATTAGCCCGCCGCTACGCTAGCTAGCGCGACCTACGCCAACCCCCCATCCGCCCAAGAGGTTAAATAGGAAATCCGTCATTCAGAAGACTCTGTGTGGGGAGACACATCACAGTGTAAGCCCCTCCTCCCATTCCATCTCCACATGGATAGGCTGCTTTATACAGTCTCATCTGTGTTTCCTGTAGTCTTGATACACCAGACATGCGTGAGAGACAATAAATCAATTACTGAAGAAATGCATAGATTCACACTATATGAACTGGAATGGGACATTCATGCATGCATAAAAGTAAACTTACACACCACAGGAGGCTGCTGGGATGAGGACGTTTTATAATAATGTCCAAAATGGAGCGAATGGAATGGCATCAAACATATGGAAATAATGTGTTTGATGTATTTGATGCCATTCCACTGATTCCGCTCCAGCCATTACCACGAGCCCGTTATCCCCAGTTAAGGTGCCGCCAACATCCTGTGTTACTTGCAAACACAGACAGCGTCTCTTTATATCCATGGCTCCATGGTTCCTGATTTAGAACAAAATACTTAGTCGCACAATAGTGAACCCATTCGTTCTTCATTGATTCCTCCACCCTTCTCCTCTCTACCTCCCTCTTCCCTTTCCTTTCCCACCATCCATCCTTCACCCCCTCTCCTCTCCACTATTTTCCCGCTAGTGTCATTAGGGGCATTTAAGCTCAGCTCTGCCGACATCATAAGCCAGTGTCGTTACCTTAATCTCAGAGCAGCAGCAGATAGACAGGCTTTAGGGTTAAGGCTTTGAGTGGAGGTGCATGCAGCCTCACAGTCTCACAGCCTCACCAGGAACAATGGAACATTGACATTTTTTTGACATTTTTTAGAACACTTTCATTGAAACCCTGGAGTGAGAAAAAACTTTGTATCCCATCAAATATATATATGAGAGAGAGAGAGAGAGAGAGAGAGAGAGAGAGAGAGAGAGAGAGAGAGAGAGAGAGAGAGAGAGAGAGAGAGAGAGAGAGAGAGAGAGAAAGAAAGAGAGAGGACTATAATTATCTTGTCTAATGCTACCTCTAGGTAATAGAAAGGGTAGTAAAGTTGGAAAGTAAGAAACACAGCCCCCCCCAACCGCCCCCCCCCCCTCTCTAATTGGTCAATTTCCAAGGCATCAGTGCAGAGCTGTGCTGAAAGGCTTTGATCCTGTTGAATGACGCTGTGTTGATTTGTCGGCTCCTTGATTATAGCCTTGTGCCCTGTATGGATTAAGCTGTAATAACCAGTACAGTCAGTCTCTCTGGGCTAATGCATTACTCAGATCCACTCACCATGGCATTCATCACAACCTTCATTAACAACAATGAATGCATTTCTGCTGGAGATGCAGTGGCACATACAGTAGATATAACACAGGAATGAAGGACTATTCCAACGAGGTCTGTGTCATACTCTGAGACACACCATTAGACACACACACACAGGTGCACGTCCCCACATGTCTGCACACTCACACACACAGCCAATTTACGGCGCTTTACTATTTTGTGTCAGATCCAGATTTGCCCCATGTTGCGCTTGATATTTAGACCCGTTTGTCACTGTTGACAGTCATGTGGGTAGAGATAATAACTGCTGATTTCCTGCTCTGATTGCTGCCTTTGCTTTGCAGCAGGGCTCTATGCTAATCAAGGCAATTAGGTAACAGCGCTCACTTGTTAATTTATGCTGCTGAGGCATTCTGAAACGAGGTACAATGACAGGGATAGCCAATTAGAGATGTGGTATTGGATACGTGATGTGCCATAGAGATAGACAGGTAGTGCATCATCATCAGTCTTGCTTATTCATACTCTCATTAGAACTGTCATTTAGGAAACCTTCATGAGAATGGTAAATGGGATCTGTTCATTTATTTGGGTGGATAAATCTGAATGCATGCTTGTTTATGCCTGTCATTTGTCTGCATGCATTCTCAGTATGAGAACCAATGATTTAATGAATATACAACATTTAATTCAGAGCATACGGTTGCACAACGGGCTATGTAGGGGGGGATGAATTAGTCCATTGGATGCAGGACAGCCTGTGTATGGTGCCTAGATGTTATGGTTAATTTGTATTGGCCAATGAGGGGTTTAGCCTCTGAGGTATAGTGACTGGGTGTTATCCAATCAGAGGCACTTATTAGAAGAGAAGTCCGGGCACGCTCAGTGTTAGGGGTCAGAGGTCATCTCTAGGGAAGTGAACAGCCATTAAGAACTTACCCTCAGACTGTTTGAGTGACAATAACCAAGTTAAGTAGTTGAAGTGTTACAGGGCCTCATGCCAGACATATTGTAAACTACTGTAGGCAGGGCTCAGTGATGTTTGTAATAACATGTCTGAACAGGTCAAGAGTCAGAGGTCGGCGTTAAAGTTTACCTAGCAATCAGCTAGGAGGAGAAACGGGGTGATGACCCTCCGTATCGCAGTATATGCTGCTACAATAGCACCTGGACAGCCTGAAGGGTTATCTGGTTGAAGATTCAGATTTTTTAGTCTCTGCTCCACACTCGAAGACAGCAGAGGGAGATAATACACTATTTGTGGACGTCAAGGTCTAAAGATGATAATACATCTGCTAATGATGACGATGACGAAGGTGATGTTGTTGTCTCAGTAATTGCAATTCAACCATATGGGGTTGAATTGGCAGCACTCACACCCTTTGGCAGCGCTCACACCCTTTGGCAGTGCTTACAGCCTTGAGTCTTCTAGGGGATGACGCCTCAAGCTTGGCATACTTGTATTTAGGGAGTTTATCCCATTCTTCTCTGCAGATCCTCTCAAGATCTGTCAGGTTGGATGGGGTACGTCGCTACACAGCTATTTTCAGGTCTTTCCAGAGATGTTCAATAAGTTTCAAGTCCAGGCTCTGGCTGGGCTACTCAAAGACACTCAGAGACTTGTCCCGAAGCCACTCCTGCATTGTCTTGGCTGTGTGCTTAGGGTCGTTGTCTTGTTGGAAGGTGAACCGTCGCCCCAGTCTGAGGTCCTGAGCACTCTGGAGCAGGTTTTCATCAAGGATCTCTCTGTACTTTGCTCCGTTCATCTTTGCCTCAAACCTGACTAGTCTCCCAGTCCCTGCTGCTGAAAAACATCCCCACAGCATGATGCTGCCACCACCATGATTCACCGTAGGGATGGTGCCAGGTTTCCTCCAGACGTGACGCTTGGCATTCAGGCCAAATAGTTCAATCTTGGTTTCATCAGACCAGAGAATCTTGATTCTCATGGTCTGAGTGTCACATGAGTTGACGCTGGAGAGACTAAGCAGGTACGGGGAGTCAAACATTTAATAAGGAACGGACATGGAACGAGACAGGAACAGCTTCAGCATACAGGAAAACAAAGACAAAAAACAATCAATGCAGAAGCGGGGAACAGAGCTGGGGAACTGACAAATATAGGGGAGGTAATAACAGGTGATGAGTGAGTCCAGGTGAGTCCAATATCGCTGATGCGCGTGACGAGGGAAGGCAGGTGTGCGTAATGGATGATAGGAGTGCATGATGCAAGGCAGCCTGGCACCCTCAAGCGCCAGGGTGGGGAAGAGCGGGAGCAGACGTGACACTGAGAGTCTTTAGGTGCCTTTTGGAAAACTCCAAGCTGGCTGTCATGTGCCTTTTACTGAGGAGTGGCTTCCGTTTGGCCACTCTACCATAAAGGCCTGATTGGTGGAGTCCTGCAGAGATGGTTGTCCTTCTGGAAGGTTCTCCCATCTCCACAAAGAAACTCTAGAGCTCTGTCAGAGTGACCATCGGGTTCTTGGTTACCTCCCTGACCAAGGCCCTTCTCCCCCGATTACTCAGTTTGGCTGGGCGGACAACTCGATGAAGAGTCTTGGTGGTTTCCAACTTTTTCCATGTAACAATGATGGAGGCCACTGTGTTCTTGGAGACCTTCAATGCTGCAGACATTTATTGGTACTCTTATCCAGATCTGTGCCTCGACACAATCCTGTCTCGGAGCTCTACGGACAATTCCTTCGACCTCATGGCTTGTTTTTTTCTCTGACACGCACTGTCAACTGTGGGACCTTATATAGACAGGTGTGTGCCTTTCCAAATCATGTCCAATCAATTGAATTTATCACAGGTGGACTACAACCATGTTGTAGAAACATCAAGGATGATCAATGGAAGCAGGATGCACCTAAGCTCAATTTCGCATCTCATAGCAAAGGGTCTGAATACTTGCGTAAATAAAGTATTTCTGTTCTTTATTTTTAATACATTTGTAAACATTCTAAAAACCTGTTTTTGATTTGTCACTATGGGTTATTGTGTGTAGATTGATGAGAAAAAAATATTGAATACATTTTAGAATATGAGTGTAATGTAACAAAATTTGGAAAAGGCAAGGGGTCTGAATACTTTCCGAATGCTCTGTATGTACATGTAGGTTAGGGTAAAGTAACTATGTGTAACGTTTGTCTATTTCGTCCTCCTCATCGGACGAGGAGAGGCGAGAAGGATCGGACCAATATGCAGCGTATTGTGAAGACATAATGATTTATTAAATTAAGACGAACACGAAGAACACTTGAACAAACTACAAAATAACAAACGACGTAAACAGACCTGAACATGAGAACTTACAGACAACGAAGAACGCACGAACAGGAACAAACGAAACGGTCCCGTGTGGCACAAACACTGACACAGGAACAACCACCCACAAACAAACAGTGTGAACAGCCTACCTTAATATGGTTCTCAATCAGAGGAAACGTAAAACACCTGCCCCTGATTGAGAACCATATCAGGCTAATTGAAAAGAACCCAACATAGAAACACATAACATAGAATGCCCACCCAGCTCACGTCCTGACCAACTAAACAAAGACAAAACAAAGGAAATAAGGTCAGGAACGTGACACTATGCATAGATAATAAACAGATAGTAGCAGCAGCATAAAAATGGGGGGGGGTGGTCAATGCAAATAGTCTGTGTAGCCATTCGGTTAGCTGTTCAGGAGTCTTATGGCTTGGGAGTAGAAGCTGTTAAGAAGCCTTTTGGTCCTTTGGTGATGTGGACACCAAGGAACTTGAAGCTCTCAACCTGCTTTACTACAGCCCCGTCGATGAGAATGGGGCGTGCTCGGCCCTCCTTTTCCTGTAGTCCACGATCATCTCTTTTGTCTTGATCACATTGAGGGAGAGGTTGTTATCCTAGCACCACACTGCCAGGTCTCTAACCTCCTCCCTATAGGCTGTTTCCTCGTTGTCGGAGATCAGGCCTACCACTGTTGTGTCGTCGGCAAACTTAGTGATGGTGTTGGAGTCGTGCTTGGCCATGCATTCATGGGTGAACAAGGAGTACAGGAGGGGACTGAGCACGCACCCCCGAGAGACCCCCATGTTGAGGATCAGCGTGGCAGATGTGTTGTTACCTACCCTTACCACCTGGGGGCTGCCCATCAGGCAATCCAGGATACAGTTGCAGAGGGAGGTGTTTAGTCCCAGGGTCCTTAGCTTAGTGATGAACTTTGAGGGCACTATGGTGTTGAATGCTGAGCTGTAGTCAATGACTATCATTCTCACGTATGTGTTCCTTTTGTCCAGGTGGGGAAGGGCAGTGTGGAGTGCAATAGAGATTGTGTCCTATGTGGATCTGTTGGGGCGGTATGAAAATTGGAGTGGGTCTAGTGTTTCTGTGATAATAGTGTTGATGTCAGCCATGACCAGCCTTTCAAAGCACTTCATGGCTACAGATGTGAGTGCTACGGGTCGGTAGTCATTTAGGCAGGTTACCTTGGTGTTCTTGGGCACAGGAACTATGGTGTTCTGCTTGAAACATGTTGGTATTACAGACTCGGTCAGGGACAGGTTGAAAATGTCAATGAAGACACTTGCCAGTTGGTCAGCGCATGATCGGAGTGCACGTCCTGGTAATCAATCTGGCTCTGCAGCCTTGTGAATGTTGACCTGTTTAAAGTCTTACTCACATCGGCTACAGAGAGCGTGATCACTCAGTCGTCCGGAACAGCTGGTGCTCTCATGCATGCTTTGGTATTGCTTGCCATCGTTTATCAAGCCTGTGCAAGAGAGTCAGTGCAGAACATTTTAATAAATAATAATAAAATAAGAAGTGCCATTTGATTAACTGTTCAGCAGTCTTATGGCTTGGGAGTAGAAGCTTTTAAGGAGGCTTTTGTTCCCAGGCTTAGTGCTCTGGTACCGCTTGCCGTGTGGTAGCAGAGAGGACAGTCTATGACTTGGGTGACTGGAGTCTTTGACAATTCTCAGGGCCTTCCTCTGACACTGCCATTTCCCCTCTCATTGTATATCATACACCCCACTACAGGTTAAATATCAGATCCTTCTTCATTGTTAAGACCCTATAAACATTGTCTTTGGAAGCGGCCAATTCTAAACAAATCACGTTAATTTGGATTAATAGAACAGGAAACATCTGTTTTAAGTTGAAGAGGCGTATGTTTAAGGTTCGAGTAGAAAGCTTCAGCCAGGTTTGTTTAAAGCAGGCAGCTGCCTGGTAGCTGGAGGGCACTGTTAGATGCTGCTGTATGTTTAACTCTCTGTTTCCTCTTAGGAGGAGCACATTTTGGCAGCTATTCACTGCTCCTTCTCCTCTCTCTCTCTCTCTGAAGAAATGTTGGCTCACATCACTCCTTACCTAAGATCTCACCTCTAACGGGTCACAGCACTGTTAGAATCCTGCTCTGGGTTGGTTGGAGGTTGGATATGAGACAGATGAAGATGTTCTGACTTCTGCTGTCTTTCCATCTCCATACCTATGTTTAAAATGGGGTTTACATTACATTTCAACTCTTAAATCTCAAAAGTCAAGACTGGTTGAGATTGGCTCTCTCATTCCCCTCCTGTCTTCCTTCTCCTCTCTTCTCTCTCTCTCTCTTGCCAAAACCGTTTTGCTAAATGATTGACCTGCTTGAAGGTTTAAGGATGCTCACGTACTCCTGTGGCTATTTGAGGTCACTGTGTGTTAATGGTGGAGATTGAGAAGTGGACTGTGGAGTTTAGGTGCCGTCTAAGATGCCAGGGTTGAACCACAAAACTAGCATTTTGTGTCAGCAGAATCTCAGTGCCAAACCCACTGTTGTGTTTTCAACAGTGTTTGGAGCCATCAGTTACCTCAGTACTCCTACTCTCTCCATAATTCCTGCCCTGGGAGCATGTTTGGCCTGTGTCTGTCTGTGATCAGGGTCTGATTCAGAGTGAGTTTAGTCTCCAGGATCCCGTTACTGAGAATAGGAAGTGATTCCTGACGTTGATTGTCCTGGAATGAACCCCTTTAACCTGAACATCTGACTGCCCATAGCGGTTTCATCAAGTTTTGGCTCCATGCAAAGTTATGTGCAATGATTCTTACTACTGTACACCAACACACCAACTGGCCTGGCAGACAGGGTCTGATTTACAGAATAATCATATTGTATTTGTTTGTTTGTTAGTTTGTATATTTATATATTTTTTCTTATTTATCTCCATAGACAATTGCTTAGTTTATTTATCTGTTTGAGCTGTTGTAATAACGTCCAATCATATTGCATTGTGTCCTATTGTAAATATATAATTCTGCATAATTTCAGTTCATATTGAGAAGGATAACAGTAGAGCTCTGAGTACATAGAGAGAGTGGTTAAAACCTCCCTACTGTACCAGCCAATTAAAACCCTCAGAATGAAATGTTCCGGCATCAGGGGCCAATCATGGGCTCTGATAGGACTAGGCCATAATTATGTTTGTGTGTTTGTTTGTATTTTTGGGCTTGCTCCTTTGTCCAAAGAAACAGATTCCCATAATCCTCTCTGACATTAGGGATAAGGAAGGCAGACAGAGATGTCTATGAGATATGCCAAGAGTCTAAGACTCCCTGAAAACAAGACCCCAATATGCAGATTATAATTACATCCTTTGTTTAGGGATTAAAAAACACACAATTAACAATGAGCTGGAGGATTAACAATTGCCACTCTGTATTTGGGAACCTCATACCAGTAATATCAGCCAGGGCATTTTGGTTCAAGCCAAAATGTTGATTAAATTCTTAATTGCAATTATTTATTTACAATCAGAAAGCAGTATATGTGGAAAATAATGTTAAATAAAGTTAAAACTCCTTTGCAATGCAATTACCAAAAACGTTCCATGGAATATTGATGAAGTGGTCAACATTTAAAGTTGTTCGATGGAAAATAATGTCATTTTATGTACGACTGGTTTTCGAAGCCTCTAGCTCTTGTCTGACATTGGGCCTTAGTATTAATGTTGGATGAATCACTTGAGGCGAATGTTCTGATAACCACTGACTTACTATCTGCCTCGTATCTGTAATCAAATGACTCATGCTGCTGTAAGTGCACTTAGTTTAGCTGCATCAGATGTGAATGGTTGTGTCCCAAATGGCACCCTACTCCCTATTACATGGTGTGCTACTTTTATGGGCCCTGGTCAAAACTTGTACACTGTATAGGGAATAGGGTGCCATTTGGGAAAACTTAATGTCAAAGTGTTGGAAAAACCTGACCAAAATACCCCTAATGATGAAAAACAAGTTAGCTACTTTGTCCCGTCAATCCCAGAGCTGATAACGTAGTGTGAGGATGGACACCTACTAATGCGATGGTTTTAGCACATCCAGTGCTATAATAAGGGTACACTCATGTGCTTCACACAATTATGCAAAAAGTGTGATGTTTTCTTTTCTCTCTCAAGATATTTCACTCTACCGTATGTCCCAGGTTTGGTACAGGGTGTTATCATTGATTTTCCATCCCAGGTCTTTGGGTTTATAGAATCTGTGAAATTAACCTAGTAAACTAGTCATAATGATACAAACCAGAGAGCTGCTAAACTGTAGCTTGACTATGATAATTAACTTTATTGTTGTGAGAAAGAGAGAGAGAAAGCGATTGTTGTTACTGTTGTCCCGTTGACAATTTTGATTCTCATTTTTATATTGTAAATATCCAAAATAAGCTTTGGCAATATGTACATTGTTACGTCATGCCAATTGAATTGAATTGAATTGAGAGAGAGAGAGAAAGAGAGAGGGAAAGCGAGCGAGAGAGAGAGATAGAGAAAGAGAGAGAGAGAAAGAGAGAGAGAGAGAGAGAAAGAGAGAGAGAGAGAGAAAGCGAGAAAGAGAGAAAGAGATAATTCGGCCAATATCCACTAATAATAAAAACTACAAAAATACAGTGACTCCCTCTCATATCAGAGGAGCTGAGGAGTAGGGAGGAGAGGAGAGGAAAAGAAGGGAGCGGGGAGGGGAGGAAAGGAGAAAGAGGAGAGGATAGGAAAGAAGAGGAGAGGGGATGAGAGGAGATTATTTAAAAGAAATAAGACAAGAGTAAAGGAGAAGAAAGTAGAGAAGCGAAGAAATCTTGCCTAGTCATTGTGGCGGTGGGGGACTGCAAATGCAGGCTTTTTAAGCATTTGTTTTACTCCATCGTCATCACAGGCTGAGTAAGATGAAGCTGATGTCATACAAGTACATTCTCTCCACAAACAGAACCCCAACCACAGGACATACTGGAGGCACAAATATCCACTGTGTATGTAGTTCCCTACCTGGAATGCCAAGAGCAGAGCAAAGAAAATATGTGATTCTCCTCATCCACCTGGTCCTGGGGCTGAGTTCACAAACCTGTTCGACTAACACACTCAGGACCAGAACATCCAATCAATGAGAATAAACCATGTTACAACAGAGTCAAAACAAAATTACATTGCTTACACAAGCACAAAGCAAAATGCAGTGCTATCTGGCCCTAAATCGACAGTACACCATGGCAAACTATTTGACCATGGTTACTGATCAAAACCTTAGAAAAACCATGACAATGTACAGGCTCAGTGTTCACAGCCTAGCCATCGAGAAGGGTAGACACAGGAAAACCTGGCTCCCTGTAGAGGAAAGGCTGTGCAACCACTGCATCACAGCAGAACCCGAGACAGCTGCATTTCCTGACAAAAAAATAAATAAATGTTGGTGTCATTTGCCTAAATTTGAAACCCTTATTCAAAGACCTCTCTGATGTGAGTAGGCTACCTGTCCTGTTGGGGGAGGATGCAGAGAGCTGTGGGTTGGCAGCGCACTACATTGCTGCCTGCCATAAGATGAGGGGCAGTGTCTGACAGACCAATCAACCTGCACATGTCCTCTATGCTTATTGTTATTGTTGTTACTGTTGTCCCGTTAACAATATTGATTATTATTATTATTTGAATTATGTTAATATTGTAGATCTCTAAAGTAATCTTTGGCAATATGTACATTGTTACATCATGCCAATAAAGCAAATTGATTTGAATGGATTTGAGAGAGAAAGAGAGACGCTGCAAGCTTGGCAAGCCTTTATTTGGGGAGTTTCTCCCATTCTTCTCTGCAGATCCTCTCAAACTCCGCCAGGTTAGACGAGGGGTGTGTCACTGCACAGCTATTTTCAGGTCTCTCCAGAGATGTTCAATCGGGTTCAAGTCCGGGCTCTGGCTGGTCCACTCAAGGACATTCAGAGACTTGTACCGAAGCCACTCCTGCGTTGCCTTTGCTGTGTGCTTAGGGTCGTTGTCCGGTTTGACAGTGGACCTTCGCCCCAGTCTAAGGTTCTGAGCGCTCTGGAGCAGGTTTGTATTCAAGGATCTAAAGGATCTCTCTGTACTTTGCTGCCACCACCATGATTCACAATAGGGATAGTGCCAGGTTTCCTTCAGACGTGACGCTTGGCATTCAGGCCAAAGAGTTCAATCTTGGTTTCACCAGACCAGAGAATCTTGTTTCTCATGGTCTGAGAGTTCAAGCGGCTGTCATGTGCCTTTTACTGAGGAGTGGCTTCGGTTTGGCCACTCTACCATAAAGGCCTGTTTGGTGGAGTGCTGCAGAGATGGTTGCCCTTTTGGAAGGTTCTCCCATCTCCACAGAGGAACTCTGGAGCTCTGTCAGAGTGACCATCGGGTTCTTGGTCACCTCCCTGACCAAGGCCCTTCTCCCCCGATTGCTCAGTTAGGTCAGGCCAGCTCTAGGAAGAGCCTTAGTGGTTCCAAACTTTTTCCATTTAAGAATGATGGAGGCCACTGTGTTCTTGGGGACCTTAAATGCTGCAGAATTTTTTTTGTACCCTTCCCCAGATCTGTGCCTCGAACAATCCTGTCTCGGAGCTCTACCGACAATTCCTTCAATCTCATGGCTTGGTTTTTTCTCTGACATGCACTGTCAACTGTGGAACCTTATATAGACAGGTGTGTGCCTTTCCAAATCATGTCCAATCAATTCGATTTACCACAGGTGGACTCCAATCTAGTTGTAGTAACATCTCAAGAATGATCAATGGAAACAGGATGCACCTAAGCTCAATTTCGAGTCTCATAGCAAAGGATCTGAATACCTATGTAAATAAAGTATTTCTGTTTTTTAAATGTCTAAAATCATGGTTTTGCTTTGTCATTATTGGGTATTATGTATAGATTGCTGATGTTTTTTTATGTATTTAATCCATTTTAGAATATGACTGTAATGTAACAAAATGTGGAAAAAGTAAAGGGGTCTGAATACTTTCTGAATGCACTGTATATAGATCTCAGTGGATCTTGGCAAGATGCTCACAGAGGCGCTGAGAGACAGAGACACTGCTGACTGGTTCCATTTATGCTCATGTGTTTTTGACTGATACCATCTTGTCTTCAGAAATACATGAATGCCCTCTGAGAAAGATGACAAGAGTCTGTGTATGTGTGTGGGCATCCTTTCGTGCGTGCATGTGTGTGTGTGTGCCTGTGTGTGCGCCTGTGTCTTTGAATGTTGTCTTAACAGGTGTGATGGCATCAATTTCCCTTCTGTTGGATTATAATTCATGAGACACAGCATGCTGGAAGCACTTTTCCTTCAGCACAGCATGATCACTGCTTTTAACACACTGACTGACTCGCTTCTCCACAGCTGGACAGCTTTACTATACTGGCCTGCTTTACCAGGTAGCAGTGTGAACTGCACTATAAGAGCCTAGAGCAAGTCCTAGCCTCCTGGCCCTGCTCACATTGTGATGTTAGAATTCACTCTCTCTGAATAGCTAAGGTTTTTACAATGACATCTTATAAAAGGGCAAAGTTGTACATTGTGCCAGTAAATGCACTAACATAATGGATTTTTATCTTTACATAAAGAACATGGAGTTACTGTGCCAAGGTTTGTGACTGTGAGAAAAGGAAGAGTGTGAAGGTCAGAGTCATTGGTTTAAACAGCTGAACGCTTTCACACTGACTGACTGAAGAAAACCATTTCATTCATTTTCCTCCACAGTAGGATATCCTTAATGGAGCCTTGGCTACTGTACATAGCAAATAGCATGTGGAGGCTGTATGCACACGCACAAATGCACACACACACACACACACAGTACATACACACACATACATGCTCGCGGGCCCACACATGTACGCACCCACAAACACACGCCCCGAAAACATGCACGCACACATCCACTATAAGAGACTAAGCACATAGCTTTGTGTTACTGTATTGTTTATTTTTATGCTGAGTCAGTAGTTTGTCTGTTGGACGTGTCACTATGTCTCTGTCACACTTATGGCTTATTGCATCGAGCTGCTATTTGGCCAGGGCTCACGTTGTCTATAAGTTTCCATCCAGTCAGCAGTTCTGTCCTCAACATGAACACTTTCCTGAATGGAGAATAAGGAATAGGAAGAAAAAGAGTGAAGGGGATGGAGAGCTAAGAGGGAGAAAGATGGGGGTGTGGACATTATAGAAAAAGAGTGAAGGGGGTGGAGAGCTAAGAGGGAGAAAGATGGGGGTGGGGACATTATAGAAAAAGAGTGAAGGGGGTGGAGAGCTAAGAGGGAGAAAGATGGGGGTGGGGACATTATAGAAAAAGAGTGAAGGGGGTGGAGAGCTAAGAGGGAGAAAGATGGGGGTGGGGACATTATAGAAAAAGGGTGAAAAAGAGAGAGACAAGATACAGAGAAAGAGTGAGAGAGAAAGAGAGAGAAAGAGAGAGAGGGGGGGGGAATCTTTCCCGCTGTTTGAAATTGGCTTTTATGGACATTTTGTTAGTGAGTGGACATCTGTTACATCCAAGCTAGCACATTTGGTTCCTTGGAAGTTGTGGGAACGTATGTTTTTGGTTTCACAACGTTATTCTGTTGTACTGAAATTCCCACAGAAGAACGTTGTTTCTGAACTATTTGATAACATTCCCAAAGCCAAACCAGTTAGAGAACGTTCTTAGAACATTATTAAAATTGACATGAAATGTAACCATGTTTGAACTTTTAGGAAACGTTCTGTTAAAGTAATGAAATATCAAGAAAATAATGTTTTTTTTGTGAAGTTCCTTAAATGTACTGAGAAAGTTCAAGCAACTATCCTGCATCCTGGAATGTATGTTTTTGGTTTCACAATGTCATTATGTAGTACTGAAAGTCCCACAGAAGAACATTGTTTCTGTAACGGCTTTCGTTGGTGGAAGGAGAGGAGGACCAAAATGCAGCGTGGTACGTATCCATAATATCGTTAAATCGAAAATGAATACAAAATACAAAAAGAACAAGAGAATAAATGAAAACCGACACAGTCCCGTATGGTGCAAACACTGAAACAGAAAACAAACAACCTAGAAAAAAGAACATAGACTGCCCACCCCAACTCACGCCCTGACCAACCTAACATAAAGACATAAAAAAGAAACTAAGGTCATAACGTGACAGTTTCTTAACATTCTCTGAATTATTTGAGAACATGACTTTAAATAGAACCATGAGGAAACCTGTAGGAAACGTTATGCTGAATATTGAAATTCCCACAGAAGATTGTTGTTTCTTAATATTCTCTGAACTATTTGAGAACGTTCCCAATGTCAAACCAGTTGGAGAACATTCATAGAACACTACCAAAATTGAAATGAAATGTAACCATCTTTGAACTTTTAGGTAACGTTCTGTTATATACTGGGATGTCACCTTGAGAGGTAATACTTGGAAGGACAAACAGTGACACCACAGTGGTGTTCCCATAGAGATATTCCTGTGAAGTATTCCCTCGTGACATATCTCTTAGTGTTACTGTCCTGCCTCTGGAGCAGGACAGTGTGATACTGATAGAATAGAATAAAATAGAATCATGTTATGGTTTTATCAGTAGGTTCCTATGTGTGTATGGTAATAGGATTGGCTCTTGTACCTTATTGGTTCACTTGGGTTCATTGGTTCACTTTATTAAGCAGGTACTGAATATTGGGTTGATCCGAATGTACTAACAACAGCAGTCAAGCAACCAAACTAGCTTGCCAGCTACTTCCAGACATCTAAGTGAGAGTGAACAGCTCACTGAACATTACTGCCTTGGCAGAGCTGGTTAGGCTGTTATGTTCTCCAGAACATTGGTGACTGCAACTGTGCTTTCAGATTGTCCGGTTGTAAATTCAGAGAGTTTCGCGTTCAGATTGCACACAGATGCTCCTGCCGATGAGTTTACTGACATTTACTGACACCGGCCATATTCAACGGGTTTTGAGCACTCGTAAATTCATCAGTTATTCTGCGCTCTCTGGCACACTCAGACGAGAGTGCTCTGAAATCTGAGTAGATGGTCTGACTGAATTTAGTAAATGGTTACTTGCATAGTGGAGTCTTTTGTTAAGACAGGTAGCTAGCAAGCTAGATAAACAATGAACCATAATAACAACGCAGGAATCTGCAGCTAGCTAAGCAACCAGGTTCAATGTCAGCTAGCAAACACTAGGCTATAGCTAGCTAAGCAAATAGCTCTGAGATACAAATAATAAGGTCATACACGTAACATTAGCTAGCGAGCCAGCCAGCTAACGTTAGCTAGCTAACTAGATGAACAATGAACCATAATCACAACTCATGACGTTACTACCCTGCATGAATCTGCAGGTAGCTAACCAACCTGGTTCAATGTTAGCTAGCTACCATTAGGCTAAAGCTAGCTAATTAAATGGCTCTTTCTGTCAAAAAACATGTAATATCTGATAATGTAGCTATCTTACCCGTAACTTATACATCATTGATTGTTGGGCGCGTCTCCTGTCGGATGCCATGGTTGCCCTTAGTTTGAAGATGTAACCCGGAAGCTATCATACTTGAATTCCCCTGATTTCAAAACTCAGTCCTCCAGAAAGTGGAGAGCAACACTTATGCAGTTTTAATACACAATAAAAAAAATTAAAGCCGCATTAGACAGGATTACCTTGACATACTGACCAGCTCAAATAGACAGAAGCGGGCTATATGGCAGACCAATCCAACTCATCTCTCGGCATGTCCAGCCCACTCATTACCTCTGCCAATCACGGCTAGCAGGAAGGTTGCCCATCTTTTTCTTTGGATAAACCAAACCAAATTCGTATTTACAGATGACATACACGTTTGTTTTAAAGGCACATGAAAGTTCACATATTCGAGAAGGCATTTAAGATGACGCCGAAGAGGATGGCTGATGTTGTAAATCCCCGTAACCAGGTGCTATTTTGTTAGTTTTTTTGTGTTGTTTGTAACTTATTTTTTTACTTATTTTGAACACATAATGTTGCTGCTACCGGGATTACTCACCACGAACTGGAAACAGCTTTTTCCTTTATCAAGTCCGACGAGAAAGATATACTGCTCTCCCGGGAACAGGCCCAGATCCCCGTCATTTGCGTGAAGAGAAGACGGAGGAAAACAGGACACAGATCTGGCTGCCTTTTGAGAATCCGTAGGCGATCGAGTAAACTCCCACTGCTAACAATTCTACTTGCTAACATGCAATCACTGGAAAATAAAATTGATGATCTACGATTACGATTATCCTACCAATGGGACATTAAGAACTGTAATATCTTATGTTTCACAGAGCCGTGGCTGAACGACGACACAGATAATATAGAGCTGGAGGGATTTTCAATGCACCAGCAGAACAGAGAAGCTACGTCAGGTAAGACGAGGGGTGGGGGTGTGTGTCTTTTTGTCAGTAAAAGCTGGTGCGCGATGTATAATATTAAAGATGTCTCGAGGTCTTGCTCGCCTGTGTTAGAGTACCTTATGATAAGCTGTAGACCACACTATCTACCAAGAGAGTTCTCATCTATATTTTTCGTAGCTGTCTATTTACCACCACCGACCGATGCTGGCACTAAGACCGCACTCAACCAACTGTATAAGGCCATAAGCAAACAAGAAAATGCTCACCCAGAAGCAGCACTCCTAGTGGCCGGGGATTTTAATGCAGGCAAACTTAAATCAGTTTTACCAAAATTTCTACCAGCATGTCACATGTGCAACCAGAGGAAAAAAAACTCTAGACCACCTTTACTCCACACACAGATATGCACACAAAGCTCTACCCCGCCCTCCATTTGGCAAATCTGACCCTAATTCTATCCTCCTGATTCCTGCTTACAAGCAAAAACTAAAGCAGGAAGTACCAGTCACTCGCTCAATATGGAAGTGGTCAGATGATGCGGATGCTACGCTACAGGACTGTTTTGCTAGCACTGGAATATGTTCCGGGATTCATCCAATGGCATTGAGGAGTATACCACCTCAGTTACCAGCTTCATAAATAAGTGCATTGACGACGTCGTACCCACAGTGACCATACATACATATGCCAACCAGAAGCCATGGATTACAGGCAACATCCGCACTGAGCTAAAGGCTAGAGCTTCCGCTTTCAAGTAGTGGGACACTAATCCGGAAGCTTATAAGAAATCCTGCTATGCCCTCAGACGAACCATCTAACAAGAAAAGCGTCAATACAGGATTAAGATTGAAACCTACTCCACTGGCTCTGACGCTCGCCAGATGTGGCAGGGCTTAAAAACTATTACGGACTACAAAGGGAAACCCTGAAGTGACCTGCCCAGTGACGCAAGCCTACCAGACGAGCTAAATGCCTTTTATGCTTGCTTCGAGGCAAGAAACACCGAAGTGTGCATGAGAGCACCAGCTGTTCTGGATGACTGTGTGATAATGCTCTCGGTAGCCGATGTGAGCAAGACCTTTAAACAGGTCAACATTCACAAAGCCGCAGGGCCAGATGGATTACCAGGACGTGTACTCAAAGCATGCGCCTCCTAACTGGCAAGTGTCTTTACTGACTTTTTCAACTTTTCCCTGACTGAGTCTGTAATACCAACATGTTTCAAGCAGACCACCATAGTCCCTGTGCCCAAGGAAGCGAAGGTAACCTGCCTGATTGATTACCGCCCTGTAGCACTCACGTCGGTAGCCATGAAGTGCTTTGAAAGGCTGGTCATGGCTCACATCTACAGCATCCTCCCGGATACTCTAGACTCACTCCAATTCGCATACTGCCCCAACAGATCCACAGATCCACAGATGACACAATCTCAATCGCACTCCACACAAGGAACACATACGTGAGAATGCTGTTCATTGGCCAGCTCAGCGTTCAACACCATAGTGCCCACAAAGCTCATCACTAAGCTAAGGTCCCTGGGACTAAACACCTTCTGCAACTGGATCTTGTACATCCTGCCCCCAGGTGGTAAGGGTAGGCAAAAACACATCTGCCACGCTGATCCTCAACACTGCGGCCCCTCAGGGGTGAGTACTTAGTCCCCTCCTGTACTCCCTGTCCACCCACGACTGTGTGGCCAAACACGACTCCAACACCATCATTAAGTTTGCTGACAACACAACAGTGGTAGGCCTGATCACCGTCAACGATGAGACAGCCTATAGGGAGAAGGTCAGAGAACTTGCAGCATGGTGCCAGGACAACAACCTCTCCCTCAATGTGAGCAAGACAAAGGAGCTGATTGTGGACTACAGGAAAAGGCGGGCCAAACAGGCCCCCATTAACATCAATGGGGCTGTAGTGCAGCGGGTCGAGAGTTTCAAGTTCCTTGGTGTCCACATCACCAAAGATCTTTCATGGTCCAAACACCAAGACAGTCTTGAAGAGGGCACGGCAAAACCTTTTCCCCCTCAGGAGACTGAAAAGACTTGGGTCCCCAGATCCTACAGCTGCACCATCGAGAGCATCCTGACCGGTTGCATCACCACCTGGTATGGCAACTGCTCAGCATCTGACCGCAAGGCACTACAGAGGGTAGTGCGTACAGCCCAGTACATCACTGTGGCCAAGCTTTCTGCAATCCAGGACCTATATAATAGGCGGTGTCCAAGGAAAGCCCATTAAATTGTCAGAGACTCCAGTCACTCAAGTCATAGACTGTTTTCTCTGCTATCTCACGGCAAGCTGTACCAGAGCACCAAGTCTAGGACCAAAAGGCTCCTGAACAGCTTCTACCCACAAGCCATAAGACTACTGAACAATTAATCAAATCGACTATTACATTGATTTGATGTCTGCCAAACAGTGATTTGATGTCTGCCAAAAAACGCATTTTGATTTAAAAAAAAGTTTATGTTCAAATGGATCTCCTGTGAAGTAGTGACTCGCGACATACGCCTAGTTTCCTGAAACTAGTCACAAATGTCTTTACAAATCACTGTAACAATACCCAGGGCTGAAGACAATCAAGAAATTATGATAAATGCACCAACAAAACACGTTTTACACTTACAGAACAGTATTGGGTGACATGCAAAACGCATG